>NC_037668.1:129959953-129985398 GCF_003255815.1 Theropithecus gelada
AAGGATCTAGAACTAGATGTACCATATGACCCAGCCATCCCATTACTGGGTATATACCCAAAGGATTATAAATTATGCTGCTATAAAGACACATGCACACGTCTGTTTATTGCAGCACTATTCACAATAGCAAAGACTTGGAATCAACCCAAATGTCCATCAGTGACAGATTGGATTAAGAAAATGTGGCACATATACACCATGGAATACTATGCAGCCATAAAAAAGGATGCGTTTGCGTCCTTTGTAGGGACATGGATGCAGCTGGAAACCATCATTCTTAGCAAACTATCACAAGAACAGAAAACCAAACACCGCATGTTCTCACTCATAGGTGGGAACTGAACAATGAGATCACTTGGACTCAGGAAGGGGAACATCACACACCGGGGCCTATCATGGGGAGGGGGGAGGGGGGAGGGATTGCATTGGGAGTTATACCTGATGTAAATGACGAGTTGATGGGTGCAGCAGACCAACATGGCACAAGTATACATATGTAACAAACCTGCACGTTATGCACATGTACCCTACAACTTAAAGTATAATAATAATAAATAAATTTTAAAAAAAAAAAAAAAAAGAAGCTTCTAAATGATGCTCAAAGTTTGATTTTATGCCCAGTAACCCCAAAGAGGAGAAATGTTCATCCTCACTAGCCAATAGTCCTTGGCGATTGGACTTCCAAAATGATTGAAAAGTTAAGCACATCCATCCATTGATTGGATTCTTTTCTTTAGCCTCTTTGTTGCATGTAACTGAAATGGAAAGGGCATCTCTCTTTTTCTTGTTAGAATTCTTCTCTTTTTACCATGAGGTGGAGAAGGTAAGCATTGCTCATTGCTCCATTCCTCCAGTCATCACATACTCAGTCACTGGGGATATATACCTCCAGCTGTTTTTTTCTCTTTTCCTCTTTTTTTTTAATCTGTGTATATTCTTCTCACTCATGTTTTTATATTTTTATTACAGGTATATGTATTCAAAAATAATAGCCAACATTTATAGTGCTTTTATACCAGTCAGTAGTCATTATTTTGATGGCACACACACATACACACACATGCACACACCACACAATTTAATCTTCACAATGATCCTCTGAGGTAGATACTGTCATTATTCCCAAATTAATTATGAGAAAACTGAAGCCCAAAATATTTCTTGCCCAAAATCACAGTTAGGAAATGATGGAGTTGTCTCCAGATTTTATATTCGTAATCAATATGTTTTTTTGCTTTTTCATGAAAGATGAAAGCATGAATGGTATTTTTTTTTTTTTTGTCTTAAGTATCTCCCTTAACATGTCTTGTTAACTCCCTTAACAGTGCAAGTTGGCTGGTGATGAATTCTTTCATCTTTTGTATGTCTAAAAACACCTTTATTTTGTCTTTATTTTCTGCTAGGCATATTCATTGGGTATAGAATTCTAGATTTACAAAGTCCCCTTTCCAAAGTACTTAAAATACATTGCTCCACTGTCTTCTTACTTGTATTATTTCCAATAAGAAATCTGATATGATTCCTAGGTTTGTTTCTTTCTGCATAACATGTCTTTTTCTCTGGCGCTTTTATGATTTTCTCTCTATCACTGCTTTTTAGCAATTTTGATTAAGCTATACATTGGTATTGTTTTATTCATATTTCTTGTGTTGAGGTTCATTGAGCTTCTTGAATATGTGGATCAACATTTTCCATCAGGCCTGGCAGGGTGGCTCATGCCTGTAATCCCAGCACTTTGGGAGGCTAAGGTGGGTGGATCATTTGAGGTCAGGAGTTCAAGACCAGTTTGGCCAATGTGGTGAGACCCCATCTCTACTAAAAATACAAAAGTTAGCCAGGCGTGGTGGCAGGCACCTGTAATTCCAGCTACTTGGGAGGCTGAGGTATGATAATCGCTTGAACCTGGGAGGTGGAGGTTGCAGTGAGCCAAGATTGTGCCACTGCACCCCAGCCTGGGAGACATACTGAGACTCTGTCTAGGAAAAAAAAAATTCCATCTCCATCAGGTTTGTAAAAATTTTGGTCATTATTTATTCAAATATTATTTTGGTTCTCCAACCCCCTCCTTTGAGGACTTCAAATGAAATTGTTCTATAGCTTTGTGATGCTTTTTTATTTTATAAAATGTATTTTTCTCTGTATGTTTCATTTTGGATGGTTATATTTATATACCTTCAAGTTCCCCAATCTTTTCTTTCACAATGTCTATCTATCATTAATCCTGGCTAATACACTTTAAATTTCTAGTATGATCATTTGCATTTTTAGAAATTCAATTGAATTTTTTTAAATATCTGCTATGTCTTCTTTTAACTTCATTTAATTTTTTGGACATATGGAATATAGTTATAAGGTTTCAATGTCTTTGGTTGCTAATTCTAATGTCTATGTCAATTTTGGGTCAATTTCACCTAATTTATTCTTCTTATTATTATGGCTTATGCTTTCCTAAATTGTTTACATGCCTGGTACTCTAATCAAAAGCTAGATATTGTGAATTTTACCTTGTTTGGTGCTGGATAATTTTGTACTTCTATAAATCTTCTACAGTTTGTTTTTAGTTACTTAGAAGTGGTTTGATCATTTTGGATCTGGTGCATTATAAAAATAATTTGTCAGTAGCTTGGGAGCACTGCTTAGTCTATAATTAATTTTCAGTTATTGAGGCACTACCTTCCTGGGTACTCTACCCAGTGTCCTGTGAATTAAGAAGTTTTGCAGTCTGATTGGTCAGAACACAAACATTTCTTGGCCCTATGTGAATGTTGGGCCCTATTTATTCTAATTATTTTGGACAGTGTTTTCCAGCCTTGGACAATTTTCTCACACACTTGCATTGATCAGTACTCCACTGAATGCCGATAAGGGTGGGATGTGAAGGTGGAATGCGGCCCTCTACAGAGGACTATGGACGTTTCTCTGCACAGGTCTGTCTTCCCTGGTTAATTTTTTCTTTGAACACTGCCTGTCTTAATTCTCCAGGAATCTCAGTTCTATCTCTTCACCTCATGGGGTCTGCCAGATTTCACCCTCAGTTCCTTCTCTGTCATAGTTTAAAATCTCTTTCAAGGCCAATAAGATGGGGCTTACCTCATTTGTTTTTTGTTTTTGTTCGCTTGTTTTTTCAATTGTTTAAGGAGGGAGGGTAAGGGGTAAATTTGATCTCTGTTATTCCATCTTGGCTGGAAATGTATGACAATTTTTTATATACATATTTTTAATTAAAAATATTACCTATATGTTTTCACTTTGTACATATTCTTTTGAAACTTACTTTTTCTACTCAATTATATATGTCAAGATTTCTACCTCCAGACTCATTAGTGTATTTCATTTTAACTGTTATTTTGTAGAAATGTTATGCTAATACTTGTTAGCTTATCAATAACTTTGCATCGTTTTCAACCAGTTGCCATCATTATAATGGAGCAGTTCACATTACGAATTTACAGATTTTTTATCTGCAAAATACTGATAGCAATAGCAGAGTTGTTATCAGAATTATAAAATGTGTCTTACATTGTTCAAAAGGAACAAATACACAATGATAGTAAGTTTTAATTTATTCTAAGATGGTTTTCTCTCCTATTAATCTAATTCCTCTTCTCTTTCTTTCTACTTTATCTTGCCTTTTTGGATTTATCAAACAAGGCTAACTAATTCATTAAATCCAGTAAGTAATTACAGGTCAACAGTCATTTTATGAGCTACAGGAATGAGCACCAGAGGCAATCCAAGTGATGCCATGTGAATTGTTTTGACTGAACTTTTTGGTTTTTAAAATTCTGGCCTTGTAGGACCCAACTTTTCTCCCAGTAGCAGGAAATACAAGGAAGACCCTAGGGAAAGGTCACAAATAGTACTTCAAAGCACTGTAGTTCCTTGGAGAGGTGGGAAGCAGGGCACTGAATCATGTTGCCAAAGTGTGCAGAGACTGCCTTTCTCTGTATCTGCCTAATTTGCTCCTGGAGGAATTAATTCTTTTTCCATTTTGGAAATCAAAGCTCCATGAATAAATACTGCTTTTTCTGACCTCATGATTTTTTTTTCCAGACTTCATTTAAAGCATCTTAAATCAGATCAAAGGGAACACGAGGCTGTGCATTTAGATATCCAGTTGAAGTCATTTTCTTAGTAGTTTCCCTACCACCTGTACTTCCCTCCTCCCACTGTCTGCATTTTGCTGCCAGGCTCATCTTCCTTAAGTGAACTTCACAGACATGGATGGTTCCCCATTGTCTCCTAAATTGAACACAATAGTCTCAACCAGCTTTCAAGCCTCTGAACATTGTGATCTATAAGACATCTTTTCAGATTTATGCTATAGTGATACCTTTCCAGTACCCTGCATTTCAACTCCATAGGACTGTTGACTTAGGGCTGCTGCAAGTGGCTGTGCAGCAGTGAACTGCACAAAGGCAGAAGGATAAGGGGACTGAAACTCAGCATGCGCTCTGGCCTAGCTACACACTTTCAGAGTTGTGTCCGCGCAAAGGAGGTGCTTTTTTTCTACTCTGAAGGAAAAGGAGTTAAGGCCGAGGTGGTCCTGTTAACTCATGGTCCTGTTAACTCAATGTTCACCAAACACAACTTAAACAATTTCCTGTATCTGTTTGTGTCTTTGCTCATGCTCATTGTCTTCTGTACATTCCCAATCTCTTTTTTCAACAATAAATTCTTTTTTCATCCAATCCACTAAAGTTGTCAAAGCTTTACTGCTGACCTGATACTGGTGCTTATGGTTTTAATCTTCTCTTTGGTAATTTATTGGTTGACTTCACCCTTAAGTCCCCCTTCTTTTGGTTTCTATGTCATGTCACTTTCCTTATTTTCTTTTAAATATCTGACTAGTCATATTTGGGCTTTCTTGGATTCCTCTCACCCCCACCTCATTTCTTGACTCTTAAAGTGTTATTGTTCCTCAGCTTTTTGGTCTTTATATTTTTGTGCCTGGCTTATATGTTCTCCCTGGTTGATCACATTTTCTAGCATGTCTTCAACTCACATCTATGACTTGACTAAAATCTTTATTGAGCTCCAGACCTATGTCTCCAACTGCCTGCTCAGGCATCTCTTCTTGCATGTATCCCTAAATTGATATGTCTAAAATAGTATTGAATGTCCATTTTTAAAGCATCTCATCAACTTATATTTCTATCTCAGTTCCTGGTAGCACAATACACCAGTTTCCAAAATTATAGTTAGGTAATTCTTCCCCTCCTCTCTACTCCTAACAGTCAATCAATTTTCAAGGCAATTCTGCCTTTGAATGTTTCTCATCATCCTTTCTTCTTGTCTATCCCAACTGCTACTGCCTTAGTTCAAACGTTCATCTTCTTAAGGCTAGACTATTACAAAACACTCCTCTTTTACATTTATTGTGCTTCTTGATACTTCAACCCATTCTGCACATTGCTGACCTAATTATATTTCTAAAACATTGATTTATCACGTCCTCATCCCATCTCCTGGTTTAAGATCAAAAACAAAGCACCAAATTAATTGAAAGCCCATTCTCCTAAACACAGTGCTAAACACTTCACATACATTCGTTGTCTCATATAAAGTACACAGTAATCCTGATGCAGAGATAATATTATGTTAGAGATTAAGACAGCTCACAAGTACAAATAATTTTCTCACACAGAAATGGCAAAGCAGTTTTTCAAAGATAAGTTACTCTGATTACAAAGCCTCTATCTTCCTTCTAACCCTTACTGCCCCTTCCGAGATTTGTACCTTAATGTAAATATTTCATGTTTTGAATAGCCTTGTCAAGTTACTTAACTTAGTATGATAACAATAATGACAATATAAAACTCATAGGAACTTTTTCTTAAGAAAAATGAAATACATATGAAGTACTTGAAAGTAATAAGTACTATGCAGATGTAAGTTATTATTACAGACACTTCAAGGTCCAGATGATATCTATTTTCTAGAACTTTCTTGATTTGCCAGGTTGAACTGGCAAATCATTTTTTTCAGTGCACTCATTGCTGCTGGTGCATGTCTCAGTTTATTTACTTACTTACAATTTTTTCTCTGCATAACTGAGCTTTTTTAGAACAAAGGCTGTGTCTCCATCATTGCTATATGCCCAGGACCTATCAAATTACCTGACAGAGTACATTGAACACCATCCGCCAGCCAAAATGGAAAACAAAAACCTTAAGTTAAAATTAATGCAATAGCATGAAAGATATTTAAACCCAGAAAGATATCCTGTTCACCTTCAAAGTCAGTAAAGGTTTATAGAGAGCAGAGACTGAATTTCAAAGAGAAGATCTGAGAAAAGAAATCAATAGACAGATTAGATTCTCAATTCAAATATAAAGCCTTTAAAATATTACTGTTGCAGACCTTTTTAAATAGCCCTTTCAAATTGTCCAACAACAACCATTTATTAAAAATTAAGAAATAGACTCCCTGCTACTTCATCTGAACCTGCAGTAGAAATAATATGTTGTTGGTTCCCAGATTTTTAAGGGTTCATGAATGTGGATGTAAAATTCTAGGGTGTTTTCAATATTTTAATAATCTTCTTGAAATTGCTTAATTCCCTGAATTAGATGGTTTGGCTAACAAAATATATTTTCTTTTCTGTGGGCTAGAAGTAAAGCAACACATTTTGAAAGTAATAGGTAATGATTGACTTCTGGTGATATCATGGAAATTATTGGAACAAGTTAGGAGATTAAACACTGTGACTAGAACACTGGTAGATGATCACTGTAATAAACTGAATATGTCCTATGTGTGATAAACCTTGGATACAAATGCTAAGCGACAGTAAAAATGAGCTACTGGTAGCTCTGAAAAATGCTAAGTGTCTGTGAACTTATTTATTACTTACTAGTAATACAACTGACATGTGAAATCATAAAAATATTATGAAATCACAAATGCAGAATATAGGGTTAAAATCTGAATAAGTGTAAGAAAAGATAGGGATAAACATTAATAAATACAGTTTTGTAAGCAGACAAATTTTTTCAGATTATGGTGTCCATAAAGCAATAATAAAAGGAAAATTTAGTGATGAAAACATTGATACCTTTTTATGAAAATGCATAAATTTTAAGGGTATAGTAAACTTATTTTTACTAAGTGAATGTACCAGCACATGCACCTATCATTTTGTATTTAATGAAAATATCAAACATTACCAGCATCTCAGGAAACTTTCTCACAGATGCTCCCAGTACTTACGCATTGTGCCCCTGTCCCAGCTCAGGCAAAAGGTAACCACTATCCTGACTGTAATACCACATATTAGATTGCCTCTCTATGCAATTTATGAGATCAAATAATTCAGTATGTATTTCTGTCTTTGACTTTTTACACTCTATATCATGCCTGTTGTATTCATCTGTGTGATGGTATATGGTAGTAGTGTGCTCCTCATCGTTATATGGTACCCCATTGTTTAAAAATACACTTAAAAATGTTCTCCTGTTGATGGACAATTGGGCTTTTTCCAAGTATTAGCTTATGATGATATTGCTGCTATGAGCATTCTAATATGTATTAATATCTGTATGTATCTGTTGCTGCATATCTGTGCACATTTTGGTTGAGTATATAATTAGAGAGGACTTGTTAAACAATATGAATGCATGTGATCAGAGTTTGTATAATAGATTTTTTAAGTTTTCCAAAGTGGTTTTACCACTTTCACTTCAACTAGCAGGAAGTGAGAGTTCCAGTTGTTCCATATCTTAACAGTTGGCATTCTCAGATTGATGGATTAATGGATAAAATTTTATTCATTCTAGTGGATAGGTGGTAATACCTCATTTCAAACTCAGCTATCATTCTTTTATTTATCTTCTCTTTTCATAGATTGTGGTTTAGTATTAATGATGTCTCGTGGTTCTCATAGTGTTATTGTTTTCTTATTTTTGCCAGTTCTATTTTGTTTAGTCTAATTTCTGCTACCAAGTACCACTGAGTATTGTTGTTGTTCTTGAATTTCATTTTATCATAATAAGGACATCAATTTTCAATTTCTTTGCAAATAATTTGTCCTTACTCATTAGGCATGATATTGATCTAATGAAAATTTCAGAGTAAAGAATAGGGGGTTGTGGAGTATATGCTAATTTGGAATGAATACCCTAAGAATATTTTCCCAAGATAATTCAAAGATTTGGATTTATTTTCCTCTAGCACTTATGATTGATGGTGAGTCAGTGAAGGCTAGTGGACACCAGTCAGTGGCTGCAGAAACAGCAATAACCAAGCCCCTTATACAAGCATTTTTATGCTCTCCATGAAATAGAAAGTTTAGAAATAGAATGGTTACAATGAATTTTTAAGAAGTGGATGTGGCTTCTTTAGTTGATCTTTCCCGTCCACTAACTTAATGCAGAACAACATGGTGACCTGGGAAGATGGTGGTGCCATAGGTAGAAGCAACCTCCTTTTCTGAGTTACTATTTGGAGGAGAGTCTTCCACAGATTAGGAGCATTAGGACTACGTAGGAGTGAGTAATAAACTTCTAATGTGTTTGGGCCACTTAAAATTTGGGGGTTTGTTTGTTACATCATCTAGCTTTTAATTAATACAAAAACTGAAACTTTGAAAAAGAGTTATTTCTCCAACAAATAATTAAAATATGTGGCATTGGCTTGATAATCACTGGCGGGCAAGAAATGCATATTAGAGGCTGTAAAAATGACAATCTATATTTGCAGTGACAAAACATTTGGTAAAACTGCAAATCACCTGGAAGACAATCAATTGTTTATAGGTCTGTAACTCTAGGAGTACAGAAACCTGATTGTATACTACTTTCTTCTTATAGCACATGGAAATGTATTATTAAAACAAAACAAAAAGTATAAGAACAACTGACAGTTTGAAAGCAGCAATGAAAGGGGGTAGAAAGATTCTAAAAGCTTTAGGGCTTGTAGAGTTGGAAAAATTGTCAGCTTCTACATTCCAAACAGCAAGAAATGAAACTGAAAACAGCATTCAACAATAACAAGTTATTAATATTTTTCAGGTAAACAGCCCTGGGACAAAGAACAGACTATGGGTATTGCCTTCTTAATCAACCATAAAGTATTAGCTGGCTTCCAGGAAGACACCACTGACTTTTGAGAGAAAGGCATGGGAGTAAGAAAGTAAAGAATTCAGGTAGGCTTGAAAATTACACTCAAGAAAGAAAATTGGTCTTAGTTACTGGCACATGGAAATAACTGGAAATAAACTAGAATCTACTAAGATTTTGAGGGATTCTAATTGTTAAAACTGTTAGGAACTGGCCAAGAAAAAGCCTATGACTCTACAACTTTTTCCAATTCTCAAACTTGCACCAGCAGGAAAGAGTTTCTGGAATTTGTACAGGCCCCCAAAACTGGCTCACTCTTCAACACTCACATAAGATAAGGTATTGAGAGGTGACAATGTGCTAGCAGCCCTCACTCTCCGTGCCTCCTCAGCTACGGCATCCACTCTGGCGGCACTTGAGGAGCCCTTCATCTTGCCACCGCACTGTGGGAACCCCTCTCCGAGCTGGCGGAAGCCGGAGCTGGCTCCCTCTGCTCGCTGGGGAGGTGTGGAGCGAGAGGCGTGGGCGGAACCAGGGCTGCGCCCGTCCAGGCCAGCGGGAGTTCCGGTGGGTGCTGGCGCGCTTGGCAGGCCCGGCACTCGGACAGGCCTAGGGCAGTAAGCGGCTTAGCACCAGGGCCAGCAGCTGCAGAGGTTGCGCTGGGTCTGGAGCACTGCCCGCCCGCATATGCCGCCGCACTGCTCTCGAATTCTCCCCCGGCCTCAGCCGCCTCCCTGTGTGGGGCAGGGCTGGGGACCTGCAGCCCACCATGTCCGAGCCCCACCCTCGGCGGTGGGCTCCTGTGCAGCCAAGCCTCCCCCACGAGCTCCGCTCACTGCTCCGTGGCGCTCTGTCCCATCAACCGCCCAGGCGCTGAGGAGTAGGAGCGCATGGTGCAGGACTGGCAAGCAGCTCCGCCCGGGGCCCTGGTGCGGGATCCACTAGGTGAAGCCAGGTGGGCTCCTAAGTCTAGTGGGGACTTGGAGAACTTTTATGTCTAACCTACGGATGGTAAATACACCAATCAGCACCCTGTGTCTAGCTCAAAGTTTGTACATACACCAATCAGTACTCTGTGTCTAGCTAACCTAGGGGGACTTGGAGAACTTTTATGTCTAGCTAAGGGATCCTAAAGGCACCAATCAGCACTCTGTATCTAGCTCAGGGTTTGTAAATAAACCAATCCGTACTCTGTGTCTAGCTAACCTAGTGGGGACTTGGAGAACTTTTATGTCTAGCTAGGGATTGTAAATGTACCAGTCAGCATTCTGTCAAAACAGAAGAATCAGCTCTCCCTAAAACAGACCAATCAGCAGGATGTGGGTGGTGCCAGATAAGGGAATGAAAGCAGGCTGCCTCAGCTAGCCAGTGGCAACCCGCTCCCCGTTCCATGCTGTGGAAGCATCATTCTTTCGCTCTTTACAATAAATGTTGCTGCTGCTCACTCTTTGGGTCAACGCTGCCTTTAAGTGCTGCAACACTCACCATGAAGGTCTGCAGCTTCACCCCTGAAGCCAGCCAGACCACGAACCCACCGGGAAGAAGGAATAACTCCAGATGCACCGCCTTTAAGAGCTGTAAGGCACACTGCGAAGGTCTGCAGCTTCACTCCTGTCAGCGAGACCACGAACCCACCAGAAGGAAGAAGCTCCAGACACATCTGAACATCTGAAGGAACAAACCCCGGACACACCATCTTTAAGAACTGTAACACTCACTGAGAGGGTATGCGGCTTCATTCTTGAAGTCAGCAAGACCAAGAACCCACCAATTCCGGACATGGTACAAGGACAAACTTCTCAGGGCTGGAACCAGAGACAAGAGACAACGACGGGCAAGAGAGTTTGTACCAGAGAGCAGGTTTATAGTCTAATCTGGGAATAGTCTCTACTGACAAATAAGAGAATGCCTACCCAGCAGGAGTTAACTATTTCTGTAGAGTTTTACTATTTTCCCTTTTCTTTTCCAATTGAGAGGTGTTAATTATACTTCTTCTGTCCCCCCTCCTCTATAGTATATTGAGAGGAAGACAGAGATAAGTGGGGGACGGAGGAGGATGTGGCAAGTAGAAACTAATTTGTCTGTTAATGTGTAGGAGCCATTAGGATCTGGTGAAGAAGGCTATATTTCACCAGGACATTCTGAACTTTGATTTGGTTAAAATTTCTTGATGGGATTTTGGAAGATCTATCTTGGCCAGGGCTTCACTATGTCCTATGTGTGAGGGAAACAGATGGCCAGATGGATGAACTATTTAAAATAAGGCTAGTAGCGCCCCTCACAATTGTGTGTCTCCTTCGATAATGCCCATAATTCAGAGTTGTTGCTAAGATGTGGTTTCCCATCCAGCAAACACTTTCCCTACTTTACGTTTTTGTTTGTTTTGTTTTTGTTTTGTTTTTTTGTTTGTTTGTTTGTTTTTTGAGACGGAGTCTTGCTGTGTCGCCCAGGCTGGAGTGCAGTGGCCAGATCTCGGCTCACTGCAAGCTCCGCCTCCCGGGTTTATGCCATTCTCCTGCCTCAGCCTCCCGAGTAGCTGGGACTACAGGCGCCCGCCACCTCGCCCGGCTAGTTTTTTGTATTTTTTAGTAGAGACAGGGTTTCACCGTGTTAGCCAGGATGGTCTCGATCTCCTGACCTCATGATCTGCCCGTCTCGGCCTCCCAAAGTGCTGGGATTACAGGCTTGAGCCACTGCGCCCAGCCTTGTTTTTGTTTTTGTTTTTATTTTTGTTTTTGTTTTGAGACGAGTCTCGCTCTGTAGCCCAGGGTGGAGTGCAGTGGCGCGATCCCGGCTCACTGCACTGCAGGCTCCGCCTCCCAGGTTCACGCCATTCTGTTGCCTCAGCCTCCCGAGTAGCTGGGACTGTAGGCGCCCGCCACCACTCCCGGCTCATTTTCTGTCTTTTTAGTGGAGACGGGGTTTCACCGTGTTAGCCGGGATGGTCTCGATCTCCTGACCTCGTAAACCGCCTACCTCGGCCTCCCAAAGTGCCTACTTTACCTTTTACTTTTCAGCAAGGGTTTTAAAGAAGCACGTGTGCCTTTTTTCACTGGCTTTTTCACCTTCTGTCATCTTGGTTTCAGGGAGCATGACAACCCTGTAAGCCACATATTGAAGATGGCAGAAACATACGACGGAAGGAGTTTGTATCTTTGAATTGTTACTTTAGGGAAAGCTTCCAGTCAATCAGGAACACCTTTGTTTTTTAGAGGAAGAAATAAAATGTAAATGTATATGAGCTGTTTTTAGATTGATTGGTTACAATAAGCTAATGTTATTAACTAATAAGGCACGATTTTGTGTTTATTTTAAATTTTCCTATAAGGGAAATGTTACAGATAAGAAGTACTTTAGTGATATTTAGGTGGTTAGATGCCAGGTTGAAGGGAAGTCTGTAGTGAGGGAAGTCTGTAGTGACGTGTCCTGGGATCCTGTCCTGTCTGACTTGTATGACATGCTTTGCAATCATGTTACAATTATTTGACTGGAAACCTATAAAGAGGTCATGTTTGCAAGAACTATCAATAATTACAATTAATTGATTTACAAATTGATTATAATTTTATTTTTATGTGAGAAGTCACCATACTTAAGTTTCACGTAGGAGAAAGGAAAGAGAATTGCTGTTTTTATGTTTAACAAGATGAGTAAATACAGGATGAAGAAGATGTGACTCAACAGTAATTTATATAAAATATCCTGAGGTTTTTCATTGGCCACAAATTCAATGCAAATAAAAATACCAACGTATTGTGGTTACGTTGTGGAAGTTTCCCTAGCCTTCTCATTTTACAAACATTTGAGGGAACTGAAGATGGATGTCCTGGAGAAGCAATAACTAAAAAAAGACTTAATATCCGCGTTCCAAGGTTCAAAGCCATCACATAAAGTTGTATCTACTGTGGCTTCAAATGCCAGAAGTTTCATCAATTCAAAGAAGCTGGAGGGGATCTTTTAAACTTTTTTCTCTGGCAGATCCTTCAAAGAGAGTTGTTGTTTCATGAAGTACTGAGGAATCTGTCACAGAAAACATACACATAGAAATCAAAGAGCCCTGTGCCAGAATGACTGCAGCAAGCATTTCTTTTCGAGTAAGTTTGACTATGTATCTCCAAGGTAGTGGCTCCCAACGTGTTCCATATCATGGCACAAAAGAAAGAAATATTTGTGTCTCACAATGTGGTTAATTGTGATAGGCCATTTAAGGTGAGAGACAGTTGGTTGAAGCTCAGCCCATCCCACTCCCTGTTGGTGGCAGGAAAGGTTTATCCATTCATCTCTAACCTTTTCAGAGTACACCATTGTGTTGTGGCACATCAGGTGGAAGAACTTTACTCAAGTCATATCCAAGTCTAAGATTGCATGATTCTCCATTAGAGGATGGAAAGATCTTTTGTTTTCCCTGCAAGAAATGGCTTCCATTTTAGAAACTAAATGGCAGGAAATAGAGCAAATGTAGATGAAATTTATTTTTGCTTCTGATTCTTATATCATTGCTACAGTGCTCTGATCCTGAAATTTAAGACTGGGTAAATAATTCTGTATTTTTATTATTCTGGGAACTTGTCTCCAAAAGTAGGGTACTACTTCATAATAAGTCAATTACTTTTTAAAATCTGTGCAAAGAAATAAGGAGAAACAGAATATTCGATCTATAGAAAAGAAATAAGGGCTTCTGCAGATGAAAGCATATTAAGCAGAATGCTAGAATAACAAATGATAATGTCCTTTTCAGAGGGAGCTAACAGAGCTGCAAGATCTTGGACTATGTCCATATTTAGTTTCCCATGTCAGTCTGAATTTTTAGCTGCTTAGATCTAAGTTTTATTTCAGCTAGAAGGATTGTAACTACTTATGTCATATTGAAGACATCAAGTGGGCAACCAATTTATGACTACATACAAGGGAAATTATATTTTACATTTAGTCATGAGCTCAATTTTAATCCACTAAGAAAGTCTTCCTTGCCAGAGGACTACTTGTCTTTTTCAAAAACATGACTTCTTGGATCTCAACTCTTTTGTAAAATCTTTAAGGTGAGAGAAAGAGATGAAGGATCTTGTCAGAAAGAGAAAACAGATCTCCCATGTCCAATACATGTTTGTTCTGGATTTTCATCATTTTAAAATTTTTGTCATTTTATAGAAATAATGCAAATTACCAATAATTTGCTGACAATGTTATGGTTATTTTTTATTTTCCATTTTTTGTAATAACTGCTATAGTTTGGATTTCTGTTGAATTAATATTTATTTATTTATTTATTGAATCTTCAAACGTTTATTCAGAACTCATTCTGTGCCCAGCACTGTACAACATGTTGGGAAGGACAAATGGAAAAAAAAATAATTATTGACCAGAGAGAATAAATAGTCTAGGGGAGGAAATAAATATACATGCTGATGCTTCCATATAATGTAGCAAACACTCTGCTCCTATATATTCAAGATTATACACAGGCGAAAAGTGAACAGATTAGATGGGGAGAAATTCTGAGAAACAATTTTGCAATGATGTTGGGCACAGAGCTGAGTCGGGCTCACTCTGTGCTCACTTTTATTAATTTAACCTATTGCTCTAGTCTTCTCACAGATCATCCTCTTAGATTATTTCTAAATGTTAGGATAACTCTGATCCCTGCCCTCTGAATCACTCTCCATCATTTCTCTGCCCTTTCAAACAAGAGTAATCAATTTATCCTTACCTTCTGCCAGATCCTGTTTTTCATTCGTATGCTCTTTCACACAAACGCCTTTGTTGTTCTGTTTTTCACATTTTCTATGTTCCTACTGATTTATTTTTGTCTGTGTGATCTGTCAGTTATTGGAAGATGTATATTAAATCTTTTGATAATGGATGTATTAGTTTCTACTTGTAGTTGTGTTGGTTTTTGCTTTACATACAGTCAATTCTCATTGTTTTTCATAGTTCTGTTTTATAAAGTTGCTGTGAACACTGAGTTAGTGAATATTGAACCATTATTCTGAGGGGAAATACAGGGTTAGGTTCCTGTGAGTCTCTGGTCATAATATTTCCATCAACTTACCAATACATAAGGTTTGTGTGTGTGTGTGTGGTTTTATTTAAAGATACCTTATTTAGCATACATTGTTGATTTATTAACACATAATTTATGGCCAAGAGCATTATAACTCATGCTTGAACAAAGCTTATCTAATACAAGTATTTTCTTTATAAGGTACATTACAGCCTGCTAGTGCTTATGAAAACTAGGCAGCATTTCAGCATTACACTTGGGGGCCATTTTAAACTGTGAAATCACCAAGAAAAAGCACAAAAGTCTGAAAGACACAGAACTACATAGACCTTGAAAAGAACACCCGGTTACAGTGTCAGAGCTGAAACAAGAAAGCAGAATGTCACTTTCTTCAACCTCCTCTGGGAAGGTGCATTTAGGGCAACTCAAATGTTTTGCTACTCTCTACATGTCTGAAAATGACCACAAAAGTCCTATGACTATTGGTTTTGGGGATACAAATAAATTGTAGTGAGTGGGAGAATTTGCAAATGTGGAAACCGCAAATGACGAAGATTGCCTGTATTTGAAACTGCTCTTAGGTGCATATAAGTTTAGAATTATTATACCTTCCCAAATAATTCAACCTCTTATAAATAAGGAGTGAATTTCTTATTTCTAGTAATGTTATTTGCCCTAAAGTGTATTATATTTGGTATTAACTGTGTATCAGCTTTCTCTTGATTAATGTATGCCAATCTTTTTTATATTCAACTTTCCTGTCCTTGTGTTTCTTTTTAATGTGGTAAAAAATACATAACATAAAATGTATCCTCTTAAACATCTTTAAATGTACAGTACAAACATAGACAACACCACTAATTTGCATGTCATCATTATGCAGGAATCATGCTAATCATTCTGGTTTTTGTATAAGTATTGCCCAGTTGAGCACTGTACTTACGTTTTAACTCTGCCTTTTATAAAGAGCTTTTGGATATACTTACAATATAGTCTAAAAAAAAAAAAACTTTCCGTCTTTCACTGGAAATTTTAGTCCTTTTATACTTACTGGAATTAACTATTTGGATTCATTTCTATCCTATTATTTTGTGCTTTCTGTTTTTCCCACTTTTACTATATTTTTTCTTTCTTTTTTTGTCTTTATTTACATTGATTAAACTTTTTCTTGTCTTCTATTTTTTCTTCTAACTGCGGAAATAATTTTTAGCTATTGACTCAATTTATCTAGTGTATATAAGATCGATCTAATTTCTATTTTATCTTGGATCAGTTTAGAGACTATGTTTATTTCTTTTCTTACAATGATTATCACAGATATGTTAGCATGTATATTTTATTTAGGGAAAATAGAATGGAACCAGGCACCAACATTTGAATATTACTCATATTAGAATTATTAGCTGTAAGGAAATTTACTTCATTTTTTGTGGAGAAGAGTCAAATGATTTTTTTTTTTTTTAGGGCAAACGAGCTGCCCTCTGGACTCCAATGTAAAAGACGTGGATAGTGGCTGACTAGTGCACATATTATGTATGCAGACTTTGAAGGAATCCCCCTTGTTTTTAGCTGTTCTTCCATTGCTCCTGGAGACTCTGAGTTCAGAGATTTTATAGTCTCTGATGGGCAGAGTGGCTCCTTTCCTCCCTGCAATTTTCTTCATGCCACATTCTGGATTACAACCTCCTCCAAAGAGTGTCGTCTGTCAATATAATGCCATCTCTTGATTTCTCTATTTTCTTTTCTTCACTTTAATAGGTAATTCTATGTTTTAGCAGATCTAAATACATTGCCTTCATCTTCAATCCTAGAGACTAATTCCTTATTGAAAACAAACTTTACTATTTTATCTGGTTAAAAAAGTAGTAAGGTACATTTTAGTAACTTGGACTATAGAGAAATTACAGAAAAAATTGAAAATCCACCCACAATCTTGTAACCTAGAGATTACCATTGTCAGTATTTCTGTATTTCTCTAGTATTCCCACAACATACATTTCAAGGTGTCTAGGGTGAGCCAGAGCTTAGATTTTAAGTATAGATTGGCATGTGTACTGGAAGGTTTAAAATGTTAGCTTCATCAATAACAAGGTGTATGGCTTTGGGTAAATCTCTTAGTCATTCTAGACTGTTTCCTCTCCTGTACAATGGAAATAATAATATCTGATTGGCTTATTGTGAGCAATACATTAATTGACACATGTAAAATGAGAAGAGTGCCATGCACAAAGTGAAGACTATATAAATGTTAAAACCATTTTTATCCCTTCTACCCATGCAATTGCAAATGAGAGCTTTACAAGTGAGAAAATTCATCCATCTTTATATGAGTCTTGCCTACCTTGTTATAGTGGCTGGTTTTGGCATGGACACTTGAACTCAGTGGGAACCATCACATTAGTTGCTGACTTAGGAGAATAAACTGACTAGATGAAGAGAAGACAGAGAGTTTTTGTGGTGCTAGCTCCAGTTACTCTTGATACTTTTTGCTCTCTTTGTGCTTCTGTATCCTATCTTGTGACTCTGTTAGGTGGGCAAAATCTTCCTTTTGCCTATCCAATTTACAGTATTTTCAGAGTCAAATCAAAGAGTCTTAAAGAATACATTTATTTTCCTGGATATTGATATTTTCCTGGACATCGTTTATTAGACAAACATTTCTACTATAAATATTAAACACTTTGTACATATATACCCATCTAATGTTTACCACAGTCCTATGTAATATGTATTATAATCTCCACTTAATATTCGAAGTTACTGTGATGCAGAGAGGTTAAGAAACATTCTAAAGCAGAGAGTGTAGGTCCAAAATCTATGTTTTTAACTGCTAGGCCATATTGACATGCCCCGGTCACTTGGGCTATACTCCAGTTTGCAATATGCAAAGAGAATATAGATAGAATTTACACACCAAAGAATCTTATGAACCACCGTCAATCTGCTTACCAACTCTCTCACACACACACTGAGTAGAGATGAATCACTAAATTAGTCTAATCCAGTAAAATTATTCCTACCTAATATTTTAATTAGTGCCTCTATTTTTTTCCCTTGCCTACCATCTCCTGCAGGTGACATCTGATTGCATAAAGGAGATTTCTGTATTTGAGATTTTGTCTCAGAAGCAAGTTCAGAAAGAAAGGAGCTCGGCATTGGGTTTCCTTTTCTGCCTGTGTAGGTGATGGCATGTTTGGGTGATAGTATGTTTGGGAGATGGTAGGGGCAGCACTCCTGCATACCAGGGTTGTAGTATGGTTTTTAAAGCTGATCAGTGACTTCTTTTATTATATTATACCTTTCTTCTACTTACTTGAGGAAATAAGCTTCATATGCTAGGGGACATGCTTTATAGAAAAATAATATTTTATAAGTATTTTTATTCTAATTTTAATATGGCCATTCTAGTTTCTTGTGGGTATTCTTTTATCTAACATGTGTATTTCTTTTTTTTTTTTTGGAGACAGAGTCTCTCTCTGTCGCTCAGGTTGGAGTGCAGTGGCATGATCTCGGCACACTGCCACCTCCGCCTCCTGGGTATAAGCAATTCTCCTGCCTCAGTCTCCTAAGTAGCTGGGACTACAGGTGCATGCCGCCATGCCCAGCTAATTTTTTGTAGTTTAGTAGGGACAGGGTTTCACCGTGTTGCCTAGGCTGGTCTCAAACTCCTGAGCTCAGACAATCCACCTGCCTCGGCCTCCTGAAGTGCTAGGATTACAGGTGTGAGCCAGCGCACCTGACCATTCTTTAATTTTTTTTTCCATCACTTTGATTTAGTATGTTTCTTATAAGGAACCAGCTTTACTTTGTTTAAAGCCCCAAGTCATGCTTTTGCTTTTTAATTGATATGTTTAATTGTCAGAGTGTGTATAAGTTCTCCATTAATTTTGCCTGTGATTGGGTGGGATATTTTGATTTTTAACCTTAAGCCAGATCCTTTTGTGTCTCTGCTGTCATGGCAGGCCATTCCCTTTTGTCGTATGCAGACCATGCTCTCTTAAACATCCCCCCCGAATTTTATTCTGTCTTTTGAAGAAGACTATTTTCAGTGATATGTTTTTATTCTCAGACTTCAAAGCAAAAGCTCCTTCTCCTTGATTGTAAGTATCTTTTCAGAAATTACATGACTTTTTTCTGTTCCCTCCACTCACTCCCGAATAAAAATTTTTCATTATCCAACTGGTGGATGGGTCATGACTGCAGTGTCCCTAGCCTCTTTTAATGTCCACTTGCATGCTGGCATCTAGCCCTGAAAGACACTTTTGTGTCCTTGGTCCTTAGCTCTATTTGTCGAGTACCATGGCCATTCGTATACAGAGGCCTACCAGAGGGCTTGTCTCTGCTTCAGCTGTGGGTATCTTCGCCTTGTTAAATGGGTCATATGCATTAGCTGTCCTGCTTCATAAGTGAGGAAAATGAAAGACTAAACGCAGTAATGGGATCAGTGCTTCTATCTCTCCTTTTAATATTCTTCTGTATATAACTCAGTAGTCCTGTATGCAGTGTGCACAGCCATAAAGTTCCACTTCCTGTCACGTTGTATACTGGGAGTTTCAATCTCTGTCTGACTTTGTAAATAAAGGCTCTGACAGGGAAGTGGCTGAGAGGAGGACAAGGTTCAAAGTTAAGTTGCTCATAATTCCAGTGCGATTGAGGTAGGTCTTTTTCAAGTGTTCGCAATCTGGGATTGGTAGTACGTGGCTGGAGTTAGTCAAAATGTTATATCTAACAGTCTTAGGGTCTTCTGTATTCTGATGAGGTTTGTGGAGAATATCCAGGCCTTTCACCCATGTCCACTAAATATCACCATTAGTAAAAGTGTAGTTTAAGAGAATATGGCATTCCCAAAGCTTTGATTTATAGTGCCATTAAAAGTTTTCATCTTTTTACGTCTCTTTGTGGATTGTTAGTGTAGTGTTTTCTTGCTGTTCTGATAACCTGTTAACATGAAGACTTGTCATTTCATCTTTATTCTCAGTCTGATTCTCTATATATTTACACCACCTCCTCCTTGAAGGATATAGTACCCAAAGCATGAAAGAATGTATTTGGAGAACAATTGGAAATATGGAGTTAACAAATCCTTGTTTGCTAAATTTATCTGTGAGTTCATTCGTATATCAATTTATCTACCATCAACTATCAGAAGATTTAATGGTCTTTCAAGTTGAGAGAAAAAGCGTGTGCAAAAGATGGGAGACCGACCCTCACATCACATTCCATCATGTAATAAAAATACCTAGATGTTTGGTGCTGCTTTAAATGTGAACAGAGTAATGGGAACTGAATTTACTAAGGCAGGATGAAATGAGACTTGCTAAGCTGGTGTTTGAACTTTACCCTGTTGGCAGTGTGGAAACAATGAAGGTAATTAAACACCAAAGTGACTTGATTCAGATTTGTATCTCAGGGATTTAGCAACTGAGGCAGCCACTGATCAGATGGAAGGTGCAGGGACCACAGACAGGACTATCAGCTTGGAAACTGTTATAATAAGTTACGTGAGATTTTCTAAGGGCCCACATTAAGACAGTGGTCGCATGAAGGTTGGAGAGCAGGGGAGGTGAGAGATGTAAGAAATACCTAGCTGATAGACCAATTAGATTATGGATTTGATGCGATGGGGGAGAGAGAAAGAACAGTCAAGGATTACAGTTGTCTACATGTTATTTGGATTAATGGATGCATGTTAATTTCTCACACATTAAGGCGTGTGGAAGAGGCAGCAAATGTCTGGGATTTCTGAAAGACAACCAGATGGAGAGAAATTAATATTTATTAGCCACCTACTAAGCACTTGTACAGTGTTGGAAACTACACATGTTGTTTCATTTTTTTCTCCCAATAACAACATGAAATTTAATAATTTTATTTTACAGATAAGGATCTTGCCTTCTGTACAACTTAGTTAATTAAGTCGCAAATTCTTATTGATAATAGTAAAATTTCATGATTAATGTAGTGTAGCCCAGAGTTGAACCCAGATCTAGCTGTGTCTTATTCACACACTTCCAGTGATGAAAAGCTAAAGGGTATGGGGTGGAGTTGGAGAGCAGTCAGTACAAAGACCCTGGAAACACAGTGCCTGGTTCACATCCCACCTCTGCAAGTTTTAAGCTTTGTGGCCTGAAGTAAGATCTTTAAGCACCCTGTGCCTTATCTTCATCTTTGATTAAATAAAGAACAAAGCAATAGTAGTATCTGTTGCATAAGGTTTGTTTTTGAAGTTTAAATGATACGAGTGCATGTATGTGTATGTGGATTATGTACATATCGTATGTGTGTGTGTATACATATAGACACACATGAATAAGTGCATATTATATAGATATATACGCATCACTCAAAAACAGTTTCCGATATGTGTTTGCCCTAGGTAAGTGCCTGATAATTATTATTACTATTATTAGTGTTATGACATTTGCATTTCATGTGAAATCATCTCTTAGAGAGTTGGAGATATAGGTACAGAGGCCAGGAAGAAAGGTTAGGGGTCAAATATTTTGATGTAGGTCATAATTAGAGTCAGTGAACTGAAATGATTTTCCTTCTAGTTTTAAAAATTGTTTTGAATATTTAAGAATCTGACTTTCTGGGAGAGAACTTTCTTTTGTAAAAGGAGATTTGTACTTATAATATAATAATAATTCAACCAAAGCACATACTTCAAAAATCTTCACCTATGCTTTTCTTTTAATATGTTAAAATCCCTTTGGTGTCTTTGATAAATTAAATTTATCTAGGTTTTCTAGAAATGCTTTTGGGATTTTAGTGAGGAGGGAAAAAAGCAGTTTTCATATGTAAGTGCAAAGTACAAGGCAATTTTTTTGGAGTAATATAATAAGAAATCCACAAAACTCCTGATGGATTCAAACTCCAATTCTTGCACAGTATTTCAAAAGAAAATTACGATAAAGGGGAAGTATAAGCCCCATAGACACATGAAGCTGAGATTTGCTTCCAAAGCCATCTTATGTTGGGTTTGAAACTGGTAACTTTCTTAATTGTTCCAAAAATTCTGAACCTCTGCCCAACCTGTTATTACAGTAGTTTGTAAATGCTTCATTTTGCTAATGTCAGATAACTTTTGATCTCATATAGGTTTAAGGACTGTGATAAGGGTTCAGATATATAGCTCTGACTAAGGAATAGTTCTCTATGACAAGCAATTCACAGTCACATGGGAGAGACAGGGAATGGGTTATTAAACACAGGTTGTTATGGAACACAAAATAGGCAACTAACATTGTTGGGGGAAAGAAAGTGTGACACTGAGCAGAATCTTTAAGGGTATGTAGGGTGAACCAGGTAGAAGGGAGGAGAAGAGGGAAAAATGTTTTAGGTGGGGGGAAACAGCAAGAGTAAAGTCATCCAGGTGAGATACAGCCTGGCAAAGAAAGAAAACTCCTACTTAGCCCTGCAGTGTTGCTGGAGCATAAAGGGCAAGGCCTGGCTGCATTCTAGGTAAGTGAGTGAGGACTTTAATTAGATCAATTGTGGAGGCAACAAACATGGTCACATTTTATGACTATTTACTCTTTCAATGAAGAAGACTTTCTTAGCTAGATGGGAAATCCAGAAGACTTAAAAAAGGGATTGAGAAACTAGACCACATGCAAGTGACAGATAAAGATGTAAACTTCTTGGTATGTGAATTATTAAGAAATCAATAAGGCATATCCATATAGAAGAGTGTATTCTTCCCATAGCTGGTAGGATCGAGTCTAGTCCTTTTGAAGATTCAGCCTCTGAGAGAGGCTTCTGTGCTTGAGCTCACTCTAACATGTCAACTGCTACCTATGTCAGCTGGTTAAGATCATAACTTTCACAACGATCCCCCAAGCCCATTAGAGACAACAACAAAGAAATAGTGGGAGATATCTATGTCTCAGCTTGTCTGTTCCTCTAAGCTGGGTGATATATGTAAAATGGTGTGCAGAGTGACTACACATTTAAATATAACAGCCACATAATGTATTGAGTAAAAGATTTGTAGGGTTTTGAAAAGACTAATTATACATTTAGTCATAGGAACTATTAACTATATCTCTAACCTTCAAATACGGCTTACCCACCAATAATAACACTCCTCTCATAGGAGTAGAGTTTTTCTTCTCTAGCAAATATATCTATATTAAAATGACAGATCAATGTCCTTTTGGGGGAAATTTCTCTTACAAACTGATATCAACTCACTTTTGAAATTTTCATAACAAAATTTTAGTTTAGGAATTGCAGAAGTGTTTTAACTCTACCTCATCTGACACCTGGGCAAATGGACCCATTCGTAGGTATAACTCAGAAGAGAGTAAGTAGACCCTATTCTTAAATCTCATGCATGGTTTAGTTTGCCCTTTTCTCCTCCAGATGGAGTGGGCAACTCCCTCATTCTTCTTCGTTCTCTAAATCCTGAGATTAATCTGTTAATCTGAGCTGTCTATGAAGACAGATCCACAGATAAGGATAATGCCTCACTGGATTTTCATGGCAGGGAGAGTTTGCTGGAATTTTATTTACATGTATTTACTTGTTCTCCTTTTTATAAGCTACTAGGTGCGCTTTAATAAAGGAGATAAATTAGAAAAGGGTATAGGAGAAAACAAAACACCATGTCCTATTGCACATATTGTATAAATTCTCAATATCTTCTTGTTCCCACAAGGGTATTGAGTCCCTAAATCTTATTAGAGAATACAGATTGAGTTTGTAAACTGAAAGATCTCTGGAAGTAAGTTTAGTCATAGTTTATGAGTTTAACTCAGTTATGTATTTCCTAAACTAAAATCAATTTCATTTTTATTCTTAACCACAGAAACAGACATACATATTTGAAGTCTTACTTTAGACATACTTGAAGTGCTCAAATTATTAAATAAAAAAATAAGGCTTGTATTTGAAAAAGGAAAATAAAACAACAACCACAACAACAAAAAGACAAGACAGAAATACTAAGCAACTTTATTTCAGCCAGGTGCTGCTTAAAAAAACAACAGTCTTCAGAATATTTTCATGTGTTGTTGAAAGAAAGCACGGCAACTAATATAGCTACAAAAGAGAAACAGTTATTCTTAAATGTGATCTGTTTGCTGGACCTGAACAGGGTAAGGATTCAGACTTGACTCATTCAATTACTGTTCCCAGCAGTGTTCTCACCAGCATATTGCTTTTTTGGCTGCTCAAGAAAGTTGAAATAAGATTGGGTTGTATGCAAGAAAGACCTTAAAGAAACAAAGAGCAGGTTATTGGCTTTAAAAACTAAGGAAAGTACATTTTATATTTTATGTTATTTAAATGAATTGAAATATAATGCATTTTATTTTTTTAACCTCCAAAAACTAAGCTTTTGGAGTGATAAAATAAATATAAAATCCAAAACATAAGTCGAAATGTTGTCTTTTGTGAATTTCAAAACTTAGCACTCTAGTTTTGCAATAAAAGTATTCTATTTATTGCAGTGTACAAAAATGCATAAGTTAAAAAATAACAGAATTAGGAAAGAGTGTCTTGTGGGGGCGGAGCAAGATGGCCGAATAGGAACAGCTCCAGTCTCCAACTCCCAGTGCGAGCGACACAGAAGACCGGTGATTTCTGCATTTTCAACTGAGGTACTGGGTTCATCTCACTAGGGAGTGCCAGACAATCGGTGCTGGTCAGCTGCTGCAGCCCGACCAGTGAGAGCTGAAGCAGGGCGAGGCATCGCCTCACCTGGGAAGCACAAGGGGGAAGGGAATCCCTTTTCCTAGCCAGGGGAACTGAGACACACAACACCTGGAAAATCGGGTAACTCCCACCCCAATACTGCGCTTTAAGGAAACAGGCACATCAGGAGATTATATCCCACACCTGGCCGGGAGGGTCCCACGCCCATGGAGCCTCCCTCATTGCTAGCACAGCAGTCTGTGATCTCACGGCAAGGCAGCAGCGAGGCTGGGGGAGGGGCGCCCGCCATTGCTGAGGCTTAAGTAGGTAAACAAAGCCGCTGGGAAGCTCGAACTGGGTGGAGCTCACAGCAGCTCAAGCAAACCTGCCTGTCTCTGTAGACTCCACCTCTGGGGACAGGGCACAGTAAACAATAACAAACGCAGCAGAAACCTCTGCAGACGCAAATGACTCTGTCTGACAGCTTTGAAGAGAGCAGTGGATCTCCCAACATGGAGGTTGAGATCTGAGAAGGGACAGACTGCCTGCTCAAGTGGGTCCCTGACCCCTGAGTAGCCTAACTAGGAGACATCTCCCACTAGGGGCAGTATGACACCCCACACCTCACAGGGTGGAGTACACCCCTGAGAGGAAGCTTCCAAAGCAAGAATCAGACAGGTACACTCACTGTTCAGCAATATTCTATCTTCTGCAGCCTCTGCTGCTGATACCCAGGCAAACAG
>NC_037668.1:129990124-130132003 GCF_003255815.1 Theropithecus gelada
CCGCATGTTCTCACTCATAGGTGGGAACTGAACAATGAGATCACTTGGACTCTGGAAGGGGAACATCACACACCAGGACCTATCATGGGGAGGGGGGAGGGGGGAGGGATTGCAGTGGGAGTTATACCTGATGTAAATGATAAGTTGATGGGTGCTGATGAGTTGATGGCTGCAGCACACCAACATGGCACAAGTATACATATGTAACAAACCTGCACATTATGCACATGTACCCTAGAACTCAAAGTATAATAATAAAAAAAAAATAAAAAAAAACAGAATTAGATAAACATATTTTTCATCACTATTATGTCCATTTTCTCTTTACAAATCAAATGTTTGAAAAATAAGCCTTATGCCTCAAAGCTATTTTACTGTATTCAAAATATTTGCTGTTACTACAAAACGATTTTCTAAAGGAATCCTGTTTATTGATTTTTGTAATAAGCCTAACCCAGTATAGTTCTCTTTAAAATAAATCTTTTAAATTTAAAAATAAAAATTGTATATACTTATGGTTTACAACACAATATTTTGAAATATTCATATATTGTTCAATGGCTAAATCAAGCTCACTAACGTATCCATTTCTTCACATACTTATTTTATTTTGTGGTGAGAAAACTAAGCATCTTTTAGCAATTTTTATGCATGTAATAAATTGTTATTAACTATGGTCACCATGTTGTACCACAGATTTTTAAATATCTTCTATCTAAAATCCTGTATCCTTTGACTGTATCTCCTCACTGACTAGTATAGTTCTACACATGTAATATGTTCCCTTTTTGCACTAATCTGGACAAAATGAAATCTTTATGGCCTTAGACATCTAATCATATATTAAATTTAAAATTAGCACCATAGTAAAAATTTTTGGAACATTATTTGCAAATTAAAAAAAATTGCATATTAGAAAATTATCGCCTGTGGATTCACTGGATACTTTAATGAATAATATGAATAATATTTTTTCATTCATTGAATGAATAATTATTTGACATTTTTCCCTAATTAACTGAAATATTTATTAAAAAGAGCTATTTACTTGTCATTCTAATAGTAATTAGAATACTTCTGTTTAAGTAGAGTTCACTAGTAGTGCAGTGTTATAGTTGATGGATTTAATAATATTGAAGTTACTGTTCTGGCGTCTTATTTTCAAGACTGTACCAACAGAAAAGCACATTTGGAAGGAATCTGAGCCATCTTGTAATAGGAAAATACCTCCTATGAGTCATTTCTTATTATATTTTGCTGTATGAGTTTTAGAATTTCATAATTTTAATGAAGCAGTTTACAGAATCATGTTTCCTCAGAGGGTTATTAGTAATACATAAGAATTCTACAGCCTTTGACAAATGAGTTTAAAACATAAGTATGAGTAAAATGTGGTATTATTTATAACGAATTCTCTTCTACCTGGAGATTTTTTTTTTTTTTTTTGGAATGCCTCTTTTCTAACTCAGCAATACAGAATTTCTTAGTACCTAAAGCATATAGAGTTGAACCTTGTTTTTTTATTCATCTTCTGATGGATCGCAGATAGAATTACATCTAATAAAACAAAACAAGATTTAGTAAAAGCTGTTACAAATCACAGGTAGACCATGAAATGAATATTAATCTTTCCTCCTCAACAGCCGTCTTATCAAACTGTTCCCTAGGTGGGTGACTAAGGTAGAGAAAGACTGATGTATGGCCTGTGATATTTTCCCCATCGTGCTCTCAGGAAGGACACCTGTTGACCTTCAGGTAGGGCTCATTACCAGCCCCAGTGCATCCCGTTGCTGTCTGATATGCCGCTGCCTTTCCCTATGGTCCCAAATTAACTAGCCTATCATAGATTACTTTGATGGGTAATTTCCCAGCATTGCATTAACTCAGTTCAGCAGAGCAGAAGAAGACAGGCTCTATTTATATGAAAGAGTTAATGAGGCTTCATAGTTAGCCACCATAGCCCTCAAAGTAAGCTAGCATTAGCAGACTGGACAGTTGCTCCAGTTCCTCATGAGAACTGACCTAGCATTTGATGTAGTATGATGTCTTGATTAATCCTACAGCTTTCCAGGAACACCAAACAAGCTTATCAATGACAAAAGTTTATCAATAACCACAGCAACTCTATGTGTTTGATTTTATTTATCAATAACCACAGTGACTTTATGTCTGTGATTTTGTCATGAATTATTGCAATTAATTGATCCTTATTAATATTTTCTAAATTTATTCAATAGAAATGTTGAAGTATGTTTCTATAATCAAATAATTTTGTTGTTGGTGGTGGTTGTCTGAATATTTCATCAGGGATTTGAGAATTTTTATTATGCTCCTATACATTGTGATTCTCCAAGCTTTATTTGGCCATAAATATTTTTATTTTATTTTAATATTTTAAATTAAGATCATCATTTTAGTTGAGAATCTTTTCTATAAACAATACTCTTTTCTACTCTTGATGTGGGCAATAGTGTAGTTGTACACATAACACAATTGCAGATTTCTGAGGCATTGAAAATAAAGAATTCATGATCCCACATATTGACTGAAGTGAAGTTTGTGCATCTGCAGTTTAAGCATTACAAACCACAATGTTAACAATAGATTTTGCATATTAAAGGGCATTCTTCTAATGAACTGTGTGTTACAAAATATTGCCACAAAGCTGTCTTTGTAATTCTCTCTTAGAGATTTGGCTTCATTCTTTCCTTAAGGCCAAACTTCAACTTGAGACTTGGAAAGTGTCCTCATTATGCTAGGATGCAACTGTTCTTATAATTATACAAAGAGGCAATAAACATTGCCAAGGATCAAGGTAACAATTTTATAGTATTATGCCATCGCAACAGAGGTCATCTGAAGTTGATAAAATAGCTCCTGTATGTTCAGAGACCTTTGACTTAATGAAAACTTATAACATCCCCAGAAAATTCACTCACTCAGTAAACTGTCTTTTACATAAAACGACATATTTTTTCTGTTGGGAATGATCTTTTCTGCCGAATACTGCCTTAAAGTTTTAAATGAGCTTAGGCCAAAAACCTTACAAAACAAATGAATTTGTAATACTTTTGACTCACTGGCCTGTAGTTCACCTTTGCAGAAACTGCTAGTGAAGCACATTTGCTGCATCTTCAACAAGGACAGGGCTGACTCTCTGCCAAATTGCAAATGAATGTTCTTCTATCCCACTTCCTGGAGTCCTTGCTTTCTCTTGTCCTGTCTTACTTGGAGCATCCTCTTAAAACCTCTACTAATGACAGCATTTCAGGCAATGTACTAAAGTGGAGATGGAGATACTTGGGAGATGAAGGCCTGCCCAGAGCTCCAAATAGCACACTGCAGAAGCCAATACTGATTCAATCTGTCATGAGGGTTACTTGAACCAGGAGGCTGGCTAGCTCACTTTATTTTATTATTTTTTAATTATAAATAAACTTTATTGGTATAGTAGTTTGGAACATGATCTGTGTAGATTATTGACCTCCATCTTGGTAAAATAGGAATAGTAACAGTACCTCATAAGTTTCCAAGAGTAAAACGAGTTTAAAAACAGATAGTGCTGGCCGGGTGTGGTGGCTCACGCCTGTAATCCCAGCACTTTGGGAGGCCAAGACAGGTGTATCATGAGGTCAGGAGTTAGAGACCAGCCTGACCCACATGCTGAAACCCCATCTCTCCTAAAAATACAAAAATTAGCCGGGTGTGGTGGCACATGCCTGTAATCACAGCTACTCAGGAGGCTGAGGCAGGAGCATTGCTTGAACCCAGGTGGTGGAGGTTGCAGTGAGCCAAGATCGCGCCACTACACTCTAGACTGGGTGACAGAGCGACACTCCATCTCAAAAAAAAAAAAAAAAGGATAATGCTTAGAATAATATCTAGCACATAGAAACTGCTCAATAAATATTCATATTCATTATTAGTGTTATCATTTTTTCTACTTCTCACATCCCAGAGCTCTTTACACTTACCTCCCAAGTCATCTGCCATTTGGTTCTGTGCAATATTGATGCTCTTCCATTTACAAACTTTCAATTAACATAATTTCAGAGACACACAAAGCAGTGCTCCAGGAAAAAAGAATGCAGAAGCTGCCTCCACTATAGATGGTGACAGTGGCCAGTGACAGATTGTCATTTTGAACTAGTGACAGATTAACTTAGCAACAGTCTTTCTGAGACTAACCTGTCCCAGGAAAGATTAGCTTTCTCTGTTTTCTTTCTTTTCTTTTTTGTTTTTTTTCACTTGCCAGCACTAGATTTATTTTTAGGAGGCTAGCTCACTTTAAATAGAAGGGCAGACTATTCTCTGCAAGCACCTTTTTAGCAGCAGCCTTAATATTCAAATTACTCTTGTGTTAATGATAGCTAATTCACCTCAGTAGAGTAAAGCACTAATGAAACTGTCTAAGGTGATGCAAATGTATTCTATGAGTCCTGTTAGTTGGTCGGCCAGGTGAAACAAAGGTGAAATGTGAAAGATGATAAGGAGAACCACAGAATGCAAAGATAATTTTTGTCAGAAAAGGGACCAACAGTAAAAGCATTATACTTCCCAGTAATGCCCCTCTCATCCCTGTGGTACTCATTTATTCCACTTGTATTTACAGAGACTCTGGGCCTCCCTGCCCTGCTTATCTCTGCTCCATACGAATTTCAGAGGTGTGACCTTAGCACTTCAGAGTGTTAAGGTGACCTACAGTACCAGTTTGCCCCAGGTTGAGGGGTTTCCTGGGACACAGAAATTTTAGTGCTAAAACCAGGGCAGTCTGAGGCAAGCCAGGAGGGCTTGTCACCTTAGTAAACAAGCAGATAAATGCTTTTCAGGCCCCCTGCTCTCTCCCTCCAACTAAGAGCTGTGGTAGTTCATAGGAATGAAAAAAGCATGGTTTTAAAATGAAAAGGTCATTGCTTAACTTATTTGTGGCCAGGCAAGATAGTGAACATTTTTCACCCCATGTTTTTACATTTGTAAAATGAAGATAATGAAGTTTATCTCACAGGATTGAAGGAATATGGAAAAACTTCTTACAAAGAGAGCACTAAGTCAATGTCAGCCTCCTCTAATTTTCACAGGTGTTTTGGTCCTTGAAGACTGTAAGCCAATACTTTTTACAGAAGACATGTATTCTAATTTTTTTTTTTTTTTTTTTTTGCTGTAAAACTGACTTCCTCAACACTTACATGGAGCCTTGTATTTAAGAACTTTATTTTACAGTCCTTGAATATATCTGAGTATTCCAGGTGACTCACATGAACATTCAAGGCCTTTGAGGTGTTGTGTTGCATTAGGCGAAGATCTTCTCTAATAAAGTTGTCTACACAACATCGGGTAACTTTGATTTAGTTAGTTCAGTAGGAAAAACTCAACTACTGCTTAAACTTATATGTGGCTTTCCTGATGTAACTTGTAATTTTGGTCAAAGTGGTAGATCTGGTAACTTTAGGCTGACTCCTCATGAACTGTAAAGCAGCTCTGGGTTGGATATGGCACATTACAGCAGAGGCATGTCATTTTACCTCACTTCATCCTTCCCTGCCTTCTGGGATTGGTCTAGACTCACTAAGTCTAAGAATATAGCATTCTGGTATTAAAAAATAGAAATATATCTGCTTTGTGCTTTTAAATATTTGGTCATATATTTGTAGCTCAGAAACTTAGGCACTTTTCTCCCATACTTTGCTGATCACGGACTTCACAGCAACTTTTGCACATAATTGAAAATCTTAAGCTAAGGAGAGAAGGTAGAGTGTGAGCTTATTTCACTAAAAAGTAATGGATTTTGTAATTTTTTAAACACGTCCCTTTTTCGATTCTATTCAATATTTACTACTATTAACTCAACATAAATATTACTATTCTGTAAGGCCAGAGGTAGGAAAATCTGTGTGTATTAAGTTGATGACATTACTCTTAATGGCATAAACCACAATTACTTTTGCACCAACCTAATAATATGGAGGGCCATTATAAGGACCCCTCATATACTCTACTGACTCAGTAGACACATGTTCTGATCGTAAAACTTTAACCGCTATGCTCATCACTGCCTCTATGCCTTTGCACTTTCTGTTCTCCCTTACTAAAATGCCCACATTATCCCTCTTAATTATAGTGTGGGGTATAATGGCACACTTATACTCATTAGTTAATCCATAGTTCAAATGGCCTTCAATGTAAAGCTTTTTGGAAAAATTAATGCTGTAGCTTTCTGTTCACATGCCTATCTCCATAATAAACTGTGATCTCTATAGCTCACTTAATTCTTCTATCCCCAGCTCCTAGTGTAAGTTCTGGCAATGCATATTAAAATGAAATAAAAATTTTGTTGAAAAAATGAACAAATAGATGAAAGATGAGTTTTTAGGTTAAGTTTGGCCATTAACTTACTATGTACACTGGAGTAAGTCATTAGCCTGTATTTGGTACTCAGAAAATGATACTCCCAAAGGAAGGCCTTCAAAGCAGCCTCAGAAGCAACAGTTTTTCTGTGAACTTCTCTTGCTCCCTGTCTCCCCTTCCCATTCTCCCATGGGGTAAGCCATAGAAATGAGAATCCCTCTTCCCCAAGCTGGGTCATAGAAAACAGAAAACCCTATCTGTATAAAAGCTGGCCACAAAGAAATTATCCGACCTAACTTAGTTGATTATAGATCCTAAGACCCTCATTCTGGAGAGGGTCCTGCCTCATACCCAGAAGGAAGGAATACATGCTCTGAAAAGCCAAGAAGAATCTAGACGGACAGGCCTTACTGGGTTTCCTCACTCAGCCTATTAGCATTAGAACATGCTCATTTTGTCCAATCATCTTTCTACAGGGCAGACCATACGTTGTTGAACAAAAGTATAAAAATGGACAATTTCCCCTGTATCTTTAGGTCTTCATTTGGTAGGTTCCTGTGTATACACGTTAAATAAATTTGTATGCGTTTTCTTTACTTAATCTACCTTTTCTTTTTGAGTCGATTTGTCAGCTAACCTTGAGAGAGCAAAGTCCTTGGCCCCTTCACCATCGAAGTTTCTTTACCTATAAAATAAAAGTACTGGAATAGATTATTTTTATAGTATACCACATCATTGTACCCAATCGATAATGCCCCTTCCCTGTCCCTCAAAGTGGATTATATAGCCCAGCTCAGTGCCAGGCAACTCCCAGTTCTTCCTGTAGGTAAAGTATAATTCCCATCCATGATCACAACGCCAAGGGAAGGAACAGTGTTTCAGTTTTGAGCATAACGTGTTTCAGTTAAGAGCCTGAATTAGAGTTATGGCTGATGTGTAGTCTAGATATACTATGAATGAGATTTAAACAATTGTTGCAAACCATTTGAATAATTCACTCCTCAAGTTTTCTTTTCTAGTCTATTTTTCCATAATATTACTAGCATTTATTAAAAATTTCTCTACTATACTTGGGTTTTTTTTTTTTTGACAGAGTCTCTCTCTGTCGCCCAGGCTGGAGTGCAGTGGCGCGATCAAGGCTCACTGCAAGCTCCGCCTCCCGGGTTCCCGCCATTCTTCTGCCTCAGTCTCCCGAGTAGCTGGGACTACAGGCTCCCGCCACCTCGCCCGCCACCACGCCCGGCTAATTTTTTCTATTTTTTAGTAGAGACGGGGTTTCACCGTGTTATCCAGGATGGTCTCCATCTCCTGACTCTGTGATTCACAGGCCTCGGTCTCCGAAAGTGCTGGGATTACAGGCGTAAGCCATTGCGCCCGGCCTCACTTGGGTATTTTAAATATATTTAGAAAAGAAGAGCTTAAGAAGCGTGTGAGGCAATCTTACACGTGTGAGGCAATCTTACATCATCTTACAGAAGATGAAGTACATCTTCTGACTAGTTTGTCACGGAACTTTTAGGCTAGCATGAACCGTCTTCCAACAAGCACTTGAAAACCAATAGAAACTCATCATAGTTATTCCAGCACAACTCCTGGCACCCAACTGTTATGGCCGTCAAAATCTAAGTTGGTCCCCCAATAATCCCTACATACTAGTAATCATGGCCTTGTATAATTCCCTCTCATTGAGTAACTTGCTTATAACTAACATATCTCAGTGTTGACGGGATATTACTTCTGTCATTAGATCACAAAAGATTCTGACTTTTGTGTTGGTAGCACACTCTCTCCTTTGCTGGCTTTGATGAAGCAAGCTGAAATGTTGAGAGTTACATATGGCAAAGAACTGAGGTTGGTCTCTGTCCAGTAACCAAAAAACGACTGAGGCTTTCAGTCCAAAAACCTGTGAAAAATGGAATCTTGCCAACAGTCACACAATCTTAGAAACAGATCTTTACCATTCAGGCTTACAAATGAGATGACAGCCCTGGATGACACCTTGATAAGAGGCATGTGAGAGAGAGACTCTGAAGAAGAAGACCCAATGAAGCTGGGCAGGGACTCTTGACCATAGAAGCTATGAGATAATAGATGTGTGTTACTTTGATCCTCTAAGTTTATGATAATGTTTTACACAGGAATAGATAACTAACATAACTGTGATTTATTAATTCAACCATCTGTTCATTCTACAAATGTTGATGAAGTATTTATTATGTGCTAGAACAATGTTGGCACTGGGGATATAACAATGAACAAGCAGACATGGCTGTTGTCTTTTTGGAGCTTATTGTTTAGAGGGGAAGACATATCATTAAATTTGCAATTTTAATAAAGTGTGGTAAGAGAGTACAGAAGAGGGATCATGAGACACTGGGAGTCTAAATGGCAGAAAAACCTGACTAATAACATTGGTGTTGGGAGGGTTTATTTTAAAAAGTGTTATTTCTCTTGAGTTCTGAAGAATAAGACATTTATTACATGAAAAATGAAGAGAATGCTCCAGGGAGAGAGAACTTGTGTACCATGACCTAGAGATGAGAGAGAGTCTGAGAAAAGGGTAGAATTTCTGTATTTTTGAATCGGAGACAGAGAAGCCTTTTTAGATGTGTTGAGGTAAGAACATGAAGGCCTGGTAAATCATTTTCAGACTTAAGACATCATGCTGAAGAAAATAAGCTACAATTACTAGTTCAGAAACAGACACATAGACCAGTGGAACAGAATAGAGGATCCAGAAATAAAGCAGCACACCTTCAATCATCTTATCTTTGTCAAAGCCATTAGAAAAAAAACAAAAAACAAACAAACAAAAAACAACTGATGGGATGGGGAAAGGACTCCCTACTCAATAAATGATGCTGAGATAACTGGCTAGTCATATAGTCATATGCAGAAGAATGAATTTGGACCCCTACTTTTCACCATATACAAAAATTAATTCAAGATGGATTAAAGATTTAAATGAAATACTTCAAACCATAAAAATCATAGAAGAGAACCTAGAAAATAACCTCGACATTGTTTGGCAAACGATTGATGGCTAATTCCTGAAAAGCAATTACAACAGAAACAAAAATTGACAAATGCGACCTAATTAAATGAAAGAACTTCTGCATAGCAAAAGAAAGTATCAACAGAGTGAACAGACAATCTACAGAATGGGAGAAAATATTCACAAACTATGCATCCAAAAATTGTCTAATATCCACAATCTATAAGGAACATAAACAACAAGCCAAATAAACAAACAAAAACAAACAAAAAACCCTATTAAAAAGTGAGCAGAGGACATGAAGAGATACTTCTCAAAAGAAGACATGCAAGTGGCCAATAAACATATGAAAAAATTGATCCAATTACTAATAACAGAAATGCAAATCAAAACCACGATAAGATACCATCTCATACCAGTCAGAGTGGCTGTTATTTAAAAGTTAAAAAATAACAGATGATGATGAGGCTGCAGAGAAAAAGCATATTTATACACTGTTGGTGGGGATGTAAATTAGTTCAACCACTGTGGAAAGCAGTTTGGACATTTCTCAAACAACTTCAAACAGAGTCACCATTCAACCCAGCAATTCCATTATTGTATATATACCCAAAGAAAAATAAATTATTCTTCAAAAAAGACACATGCACTTGTCTGTTCATTGCAGCACTATTCACAGCAGCAAAGACAAGGAATCACCCTAGATGTCCATCAACAGTGGACCGAATAAAGAAAATGCTGTACATGTATACCACAGAATACTATGCAGCCATAAAAAAAAATGAAATCATGTCCTTTACTGTAGTGTGCATGCAGCTGGAAGCCATTATCCTAAGTGAATTAATGCAGGAACAGAAAACCAAATACTGCATGTTGTCACTAATAAGTGAGAGTTAAACATTGGGTACTCTGATGTAAATGACGAGTTGATGGGTGCAGCACACCAACATGGCACAAGTATACATATGTAACAAACCTGCACGTTATGCACATGTACCCTACAACTTAAAGTATAATAATAATAAATAAATTTAAAAAAAAAATTGGGTACTCAAGTACTTTAAGACCATAACAATGACACAGTGGTCTACTAGAGGTGGGAGAGAGGGAGGGGACAAGCACTGAAGAACTACCTATTGGATACTATGCTCACTACCTGAGTGATGAGATCATTCATACCTCAAACCCGAACATTACACAATTAACCCATGTAACAAACCCGCACATGTACCCATTGAATCTAAAATAGAAATTGACATTAGAAAAAAAGAAGAATTTTAAATAAACTGCCACCAATGACTTTTAACAGATGAAGAACATGGTTATATTTTTGTCTTTGGAAAGAACATTCTGCTTGTATCGTGGAGAATGGTTTGTCTATTGGTCACATTCAGTTGAAGCAGAGCTATGGTGACTTTAGAATTATGGATTTACTATAGGAAATGAGCCTTATAAAATGTAGGAGAATGAGGGATGCAAATGTCTAGAAAGAGAGCATGAAGATCTAAAAGGCCAAGCACATCCAGCCTCTGGAGAAAACCTGAAGGAGTTGTTTGTGGAGAGGTCTATGACAAGTGGTTGCCTCTGTGTGGCTACTTCCTCTGGAGTCATAGATATGAATCTGATGGTGAGTCAGGGGTTGCTGTTGGCAGACCAGAAGCTGGGAAGATAAGCTTCACATGCTTCTACTATGCTCTATATTTTCTTTTTTCTGTAGTCTCATCACTTTCCAACTGACTATAAAATTCCTTCCTTTGGTATATTTATTGTCTATCTCCAAATTAGAAATATAAACTCCATGAGTGTGGAATATCTGAACATTATTTTTATTCCTATCCATTAATATTTATTTCTATTACTAAGTAGCTTAGATCTAGCCCAAAACAATGCCTGGTTCATCAGATACATATAAAAAATAGAAAATTTATGTAATTTCATTTATAAAGGTATATATTGGCAGATGTTCTATGATACTTCTTCAAATTTATTAATTGGCTCTATTTTGCTTATGTTAAAATAATAAACAGTTTATCTCAAATATAATTACAAATGTTTTAATGTTTCTATGCCAAGATTGAGGCATTGTATTTAATTCTTACTTCTTACTACAGAGATGGAAATCAACTTAAATGAAGTCTAAAGATGATGATTGAATACATTAACTTTGGAGGAAATTGTGTTCATAAGTTAATAGTCACATGGGGACATAGATCATTTCTCTTTTTCTGTAATATTTATCTTCAGTTCATATCTGATCAATTTATTTTGATGATTCACTTTCCAAATTATGAAGTTTTCCCTGTGGTTCTGCATTTTCATATTATTGGACTGTTCTAAACGTGGCAATTTTTCTGATTTCTAATCCTTGTAAAGTCCTTATGCTTGTTCTGCACATTGGGACTTAGATCAGGAAGCAGAAGATTTCTGTTTCCATTAGAGATGATGTCTTGTTAGATAGAACTGATTTCAGTAACTTGTTCTCCTGAGATAAAGTCACTTTCAAGTTTCTTGAATAACTTGCCATCAAATTTCTCATGATTAGTACTCAACAATTTCTCAGCCTTGAAAATCTTCTTGTATATTAATGTTGCAAAGCTCTGCCTGGTTTTGATTCATAGATTCAAGTGTGACAGTTCATCCCTGCCCCCTGGGAAACCCAGTGAAAAGGTCTTTTCGAATATGAACTTGTTTTCATACATATACAGAGACTTCCTGGGGCTGTTTGTGAAAGTTTGTTGGAAATGAATGCAGGCATCCTGGGGTGAGGGTGGGGTATTGCACAGATTGTGGATCGTACTTCTACTTTATATCTTTGTTTTTCTTTGCTGTATCTTCTTTACTTCTGCCTTTATGCTACTTCATGTAGTCCTGGACCACAAATTAGAACACTAGATGGACACTATAGGAAGTGGCTTTAAAATGAGACAGGGTTTGGATTAAATTATAGATGTGCTAGTCATGCCATTTACAAACTACATGGCCTTAGGCATTTAATTTAGTTTTGTCAACCCCTATCTGTAATATAGATAATTTCTCATCTGTAGTATAGATAATTTCTTTATCTCAAAGTTGTATGAGAATTTAAATTGTGTGTGTATGTATGTCTGCAGTCTCTGGAACCCTATAGGCGCTCAAAAATGTTATTTACTGGTATTAAGATGGGATTAAAAATTTAAATGTACATTCAACTAGGTTTTTTAGTAAATGTGGAAAACCAATTGACAAAGATGGAAATTTAAAGTGTAGGTTATGTCATCTTAAATAATCAAGAATCACTTTTCTAAATTAATTTGCTTTAGTTTTTTCTTTTTCTTCTCTTCCTTTATGCTATTTTTAAGCTTTATTGAAGTATAATGGACAAATAAAAGCAGTATATATTCAAGTTGTACAATGTGATGATTTGATATACCTATACACTGTGAAATTATTACGTCAATCAAATTAATTAACACATCCATCACCATGCCAAGTTACTATTGTGTGTGTGTGTGTATGTGTGTGTGTGTGTGCATGTGCGTGTGTGTGTGTGGTGAAGACACTATAGCTCTTTCTAGGCAAATTTCAAGTAAACATTACAGTATTACTAACTAGAATCACCATGCTGTTCATTTGTCTCGTGACTTATTCATCGTATAACTGATAATGTGTGCTTTTCGACCAGCATCTCCCCATTCCTTGCCACCCACCCTTCTCAAGCCCCCAGCAAACACCATCCTACTTTCTGCTTCTATTAGTCCCACCTATTTAGATTCCATGTATAAGTGAGATAATACAGTATCTGTCTGCCTTTGCCTGGTTTATTTCACTTAGCATGTGTGCTCTAGGTTTACTTATGTTGTCACAAACAGCAGACTTCTCTTTTATAAGGCTGAATAGGTTTCAATTATGTGTCTATACCACATTTTCTTTATCCATTCATTGATGATGGACATCATCAATGCATGATGACACCACTGCAACGAAAATAAGAGTGCAGATAACTTTTGGACATAATGATTTCATGTCCTTTGGATATATATCCAGAAGTAGAATTGCTAGTTCATATGGCAGTTCTATTTTTAATTTCTGAGGAACCTGCGTACTGTTTCCATATTGACTGTATCAGTTTACATTCCCTTAAACAGTATAGAAAGGTTCCCTTTTCTCTACTCACTGACTTTTATCCTTACCAACATCAAAACTATAATATTTCGTTATAGTTTTGATTTGCCTTTCTCTAATTAGTGATATTGGGCATTTTTTTTTCATATACTTTGGGCCTTTTGTATGTTTTATTTGAAAAATGTCTATTTGGGTTCTTTGTCAATTTCTTAAATTGGGTTATTCATTTTTCTGCTATTGAGTTGTATGAGTTTCTTATATATTCAGGATATTAATTTCTTATCAGATATATGTTTAAGAAATACGTTATTTCATTCTGTGGGTTGCCTTTTTTTTTTTTTTTTTTTTAGTGGAGTCTTGCTCTGTTGCCCAGGCTGGAGTATGGTGATGAGATCTCGGCTCACTGCAACCTCCACATGCCGGGTTCAAGTGATTCTCCTGTCTCAGCCTTCTAAGTAGCTGGGATTACAGGTGCATGCTGCCACAACAAGCTAATATTTTTTGTATTTTAGTTGAGACAGGGTTTCACCGTGTTGCCCAGGCTGGTCTCAAACTCCTGAGCTCAGGCAATCCACTCGCCTCGGCCTCCCAAAGTGCTAGGATTACAGGCGTGAGCCACTGCACCTGGTCTGCCTCTTCATTTTGATTGTTTCCACTGCTGTGTAGAAGCTTTTGTTTGATGTAGTTTCACTTGTTTATTTTTGCTTTTGTTGTCTATGTTTTTGGTATAAAAACCATTGCCAAAGCCAATGTTAGGGAATATTTTCCCTGTTTTCTTCTAGGAGTTCTATGGTTTTAAGTCTTAAATGTGAGTCTAATCCATTTTGAGTTAATTTTAGAATATTTTAGACTAGCTCAAGTTTATTCTTTTGCATGTGGATATCCAGTTTCTCAACACCATTTATTGAAGAGATAATTTCTCCATGTGTACTGTGTGCTTTTGTCAAAGGTTAGTTGACCATATATATGTGGTTTTATTTCTGGGCTCTCTATTCTGTTCCACTGGTCTATATGTCTATTTATATGCCAGTACTATACTGTTTGATAACCATCAATTTGTAATGCACTTTGAAATCAGGAAGTATGATACCTCCAGCTTTTTTCTTTTTATTCAAGCTTGGTTTGGCTACTCTGGGTGTTTTGTGGTTCCATACCAATTTTGGGATTTTGTCTTCTATGTCCATGAAAAAATTCATTGGAATTTTGATAGCGATTACATTGAATCTGTAGATTACTTTTGGTAGCATGGACAGTTTAACAATATTAATTCTTCCAATCCATGAACACAGGATATACTTCCATTTATTCGTGTCTTCAATTTCTTTAATCAGTGCCTTATAGTTTTTGATGTATAAATATTCTACCTGCTTGGTTAAATTTATTCCTATGTATTATTATTATTGTTATTATTTTTGAGACGGAGTCTCACACTGTCACCCAGGCTGGAGTGCAGTGGTGTGATCTTGGCTTACTTCAACCTCCACCTCCTGGGTTCAAGCGATTCTCCTGCTGAAGCCTCCTAAGTAGCTGGGAATACAGCTATTTTTTCTGTAGGTTTTCTTCTTCCATAGGTTATTCTTTCCGTCTGCTATACTTGTCCTGCCTTAACACAATGTAGCCTAGCTAACTTATTTTCTTCAATTCCCAACCGAATGTTCACTTATTCAAGAAATAGTCCCTGATATCTTTAACCAGATCAATTGTCCTTACTGACAATGCTTATAGAACCATGTACATCTCTGTTATAATGTTGATGGCCATTGTAAATTAACATGTATGCAATTTTTAAGTCCTCAACAAATGCTTTCGCTCTGTGAGTTGCCAAGGTTAACTTTGTTTGCTGTTCTTGTTGTTGTTCACCATTTAAATTTAGCACCTAGCACACAGTATCTCGAACAAAATAGCAAAAAATACTTTTTGCATGAGTGTCCGAATGCATTAAGCAAACACATTTAGATTCTACTTCGCAATTTCTAGAATAGTAAGTATAAACTCCATATCTCCCTTTATGTTCAAAGCAAATTAAATAATAGAAGTGTTGGAAGAAAGTGTTAAAAAGAAAGTGATGACTGGGCTAGATGTCAAGTGACAGAATTTTAGATGTTGAATCTTCAATTTCATACTTGTGCCTCTTTAAGCAAGGCTCCACCTCAATGTCATTTTTAAGATAGAAATAATAGCTAAGCTATGGTAAATTTACTATATGCATTAGACAGCTGGCTAAATGATGTAAAGGCATGTCCATTCATCCTTAGAATTCCTATGAAATACATACTAATATAAAAATTAAAACAATAACATCTAACAATTATATAGTACCATATGCCCAACACATTTTCAAGCATTTTACATTCATTATTTCATTTACTCTTATGTATCAGGAGGATTAGACAAAATATTCATGAGAAATATTGTGTATAGTGTACATCAGAATATACAGGTGTTAATTATTATATCTATATAATCTAATGAAAAGCACACTTCTGTGTAACATGGAGATTGGTTATGCTATTTTATGGCCTGTACTGTGCTTCTTTATTTTTTGCCAGGACTATTTTTCTTTCATGCCTCCTTTTGCAGTAATCCATTGTTAGTCAGTTCTCACCTGTGAGAATTTTGTCATATTTGACATTGCATATTTGGTATTCACAATTCTCTAACACTTCATGGCCAGAGGAAAATGCTGTTTTGCATTCTTATACTGTGAGATAACTGCAGAGAGTTGATAAATTATTTTTATATTCTTGAGGCCTATAAAATCATATTTTAAATATGTTTACAGGCTTAAAAATCAGAACTATTACATATGATAAACAGGTTTCCTAATGTATTTTTGAGATATTTTATTAAATTAAAAGTAATTATTTATTTCACAAAACTGTTTGAGATAAATAAGACAAAATACCTAAGGACATTTCTAACAATTGCAAAAAAATAATAGAAATACTGGCATCTAATCTTTGAGTATATAGCATATTACATTTAAGTTGAGTATACTTTCCTATTATGAACTAAATAAAATTCTGTATAAAATTTTATAGGGAACAAGAATAATGGAGGAAAGTATTCAAATGTAAAGTGATTTATTGCATGAAGCCTGTTTTTCTATTTTTTTTAAACTTAGCAGTGTATAAGTCTTTCTTCAAAACACAGGTTCTTTATTTATCATATGTGTATTGGTCAATCGTAGCCCTTCAGTGTTAGCTTCAAGCATTTCTCAATCTTTGCTTGTTAAAATAGATTTTTCTAGCTCATTTTTCTTACTTACAAATAGCCAGTAGCAGAAATAATAGCATGTAAAGTTATACAAAGCTGACTTCCCAAATAAAGACAACCCGGAAGTGAGAAACCAGATCCTAGTTCAACTTACTATGGGACTTCTGTTTTATCATGTGTAACGCAAGAAGTTAGGACTAGAATTCCATTCATTCATCATTCAAACACATATTTAATGTACCAGGTACTGCTCTAGATGCTAGAGACAGACAAAATTTCTTATGAAGCTTGTATTCTACTGGAAAGACAGCAAAAAAATGACTTTATGATTAAATAGCATTTTTATTAGCATTCTTTTGCAGAAATATTTTTAACATCTATATAAATAGTACTTTGTTTATAGTTGTTACTTAACTTAATAAATTTTATTATATTTACTGGCTTATATAGAGAGTTCCTTCTTTGGAATTCCTCAAAAATTAAAATAATGTTTTAATTTTTTTTATAGGTTGCAGTACTTTCTACAATTCCTGGAACTTATGCCTGCTTAATGATGGTTTGCTAAGCGGATGAAGGAATACATAAATTAATTAATTAAAGGAAGAAGAAGGAAATGAGTAAAATTTTTGGAGCCTAGATTGAAGCTAAGGCTTTCAATAATCTCATTCGGGCCAATGTAAATTGGAAGTAGGGTTGAAGAATTTGCTTTGTGAACAATTAAAATCAATATTACAAATAACCATTCTCTCTATTTGGCGCAACAAAAATTACAATCTGGTGGTATGCATTAACCAGGCAACAGGGCAAAATCATGTTGATGTTCCCAGGTCAGAAGAAACAGCTGTAATAAGGAAACAACAAATGACATGGTGGAGGGCCTGGAAATCCTCTATAATGAACCATGAAATATTTCAAAAGAACATTATTACACATTTCCATTCCCTTACATAGAAACTATACCTCTCACTCTTCATAGTAGCCAATGCTGCCTAAGATAAAATGGATTAATGTTTCAGTAGTGTTAAAAGTTGTAAGAAAAGAAAAAAACTTATGCAGTAATTGCCACTAATTATATTGATCTTATGAATACATAATCCATTTATTTAAAAAAATAACATTACTTATTTCTCATCTATTAAACTCAATTGGATTAGTAATTTTATGACTTATTTTGATATAAAAAATTTTACTCTTATCTTTTATATATGTGGATGAGTGTGTGAGACTTTTCATATGTATATAAAACATATATTTATAATGCATATATTTACTTCAAAAATATTTAAAAATATGTACAATAGGGCCAGGCGCGGTGGCTCACTCCTGTAATCCCAACACTTTAGGAGGCCGAGGTGGGCGGATCATGAGGTCAGGAGATCGAGACCACGGTGAAACCCCATCTCTACTAAAAATACAAAAAATTAGCCAGGCACGGTGGCGGGAGCCTGTAGTCTCAGCTACTTGGAAGGCTGAGACTGCAGAATGGTGTGAACCTGGGAGGCTCAGCTTTCAGTGAGCTGAGATTGCGCCACTGCACTCCAGCCTGGGTGACATGAGCGAGACTCTGTCTCAAAAAAAAAAAAAAAAAAAAAAAGTACAATAGATGATATGCAGAAATCTTTTTTTTTTTTTCATCTGCGGTGTAGCTTTCTCTGATTCAGTTGCTTGAGATCAATCATGGTCCAAAAATATTAAATGAAGAATTCTAGAAATATACAATTATAAGTTTTAAATTGCGCACTCATCTGAGTAGCCTAACGAAACCTCACACTGTCAGACTTTGTCCTTCCTGAGTAGTGAATCATCCCTTTTTCCGGAGTATTCTCCTGTAGACTCTACTCATTCATTAGTCACTTAGTAGCAGGCTTGGTTATAGGATTGACTGTTGAGGTATTGTAGTGCTTGTGCTCAAGCAACCTTTGTTTTACTTAATAATTACCTCAGAGTACAAAATTAATGATGCTGACAACTTGTATATGACAAAGAGAAGCTGTAAAGTGCTTCCTTTAAGTGAAATGTGAAAGTTCTCAACTTAATAAGAAAAGAAATAAATCCTCAGATTGCTAAAATCTGTGGTAAGAATGAATCTTTTATCCCTAAAATTCTGACAAAAGAAAAAGAAATCCGCGCATACTATACGTAAGGTTCAGTACAATCCGCAGTTTCAGACATCCACTTGGGGTCTTGGAATGTATCCCCTGAGGAAAAGGGAGGACTACGATATTCCTAAATATTCTGAGTTAAAGATTTCCTTAAGCAGAGAAATTTAAAATATATATTATGTTAGCCTTTTCAGATTCTCATCATAAATGTGTGATTAAAAGCATCCAGTAATATAATATTAAATTATTATTGAAAAATATAACTATACACTTAAAAATGAATTCCTTTTAGTAACATTTTAGCTTTTCTGTATTTACAAATCATAAGACGAGAAAGCAAAATAAAAACAAATTTTCCTGTCTAGTATTTAAATTTTGGCCTAAATACATTTCCCGAAATCTAGACTTTGGTTATAATCTCAAAATGAAATCAACAAATGATCTGGAATTGGCAGTGTCATTTTTCCTAGAACTACGTTAAAATGTCAAATTTGAATGGTATTATTCATGAAGCACAATGGGACATTTGAGCTTTGCTGGTGCCCATGGAATGAGATTTTATCTGAGGGATATTGTCATTTAACAATTTCAAATGCCGATCAGTAAAATCCGAAGTCCTTTTATAGTGACCTTGAGCTTGCTTCGAACCATGATGAATAACTTGAGAGATTAATCTAGTGAAGCAAAAGATTCCAGGCAAAGACAATACTCACCTTATCCAATTTGTGATTCTCATACTGTATGGATTAGGACTTTTGTGCACAGTTAGTGTGGTAGACAATAACTAATTATGTCAGAAATGAGAGCTGTCAGCACATGAAATCCAGGGCTTCAATCAAGTAAACTATCTTTTTAAAAATTATTAATTTGTATTATCAATATTAACATATTTATTCACATACCCAATCTGTTACTCTTTATTTCTTATGATGGCTCTGGGTTTCCATCTTGGATTATGTTGTTACTGATAGTAAATTCTTAAATATACTCTGTGCTGGTTTACTGGTTCATTATCTGAATTCTTCTTGATTGATTTATTTGTGAAAATACATTTATTTCGCCTACGTTTTTGAAGGCTATTTTATATGAGTATAGGAACATAAGTTGACAGTTATTTCTCTTAGTACCTTAAAGATTTTGTTCCATTTTTGGTTGGATTCTGTTATTCTCTTGAGAAATCAGTTGTAAAATTAATTTTGTTACTTTGAATAATGTGTCTTTTAAAATTTTATTCCCTATTTTCAGATTCTCTCTTTTTGTTTGAGGTTTTCTTCTATAACTAGATAAGGTATGTTTTTGTTGTTGTTGTTATTGTTTTTATTGCATTTAAATTTTCCAGTGCCTTTTGAATATGTCGATTGTTGTCTTTCCTGAGTTCTGGTTTCTCCCCTGTCTTCTCTTCAAATTTTGCTTCTGCTTCATTTCCTTTCTGATTTGTGTTTGGGATTATATCTACATTTATGTCAGATATTTGACTTTGGTAGATGTGCTTTTTTTTTTTTTTTTTTTAAACATATTTTGACAATCTGCTATTAAATTGTTTAAATTCTCAACATTCCTTTTTTTTCATCACATTTTTCTTTTGGGATAATTTTTTCCCTGACAATAAAAATAAAATGTTTCCTGAAACATTAAAAAAGACATTTGGAGGGTTTCTTTTAGTGATTAAACACAGTTTTTATTTCTACATATTTAAAATTTATCTTCATCCTCAAATGATTATTGTGAAAATGTGTGATTATAGGTTGGTGATTATCTTCTCTCAGCACTTTAAACATATTATTTCACTGTTTTCTGGCTTCCAGTCTTGCCATTGCTGAATATCCTTTTAAGTTAATCCTCATTCTTTTAAATACAATCTGTTTTTGTTTCTATCTTCAAGGCATTTTTTATGATCTTCCCTTTTTTTTTCTTCTTTGGTTTTCAAATGATGCTTTTAGTTAATTTTTTTTTTCTTTATCCTTGTTGTACTTCCTGGACCTGAGGATTTGTGTATCCAATAACTCCAGAACATCATACAAATTTTAAGAACATTTTGTTGAAGTATAATATGCACTCAGAAACGTGCTCATAAGTGTACAGTTCAATGAATTTTTACAAACCACACATATTGATCTAACCAGCCCACAAATCCAGAAATACAATATTTGTAGAACTCCAGATGCCTCCTTCAGGTTCCCTTTCAGTCATCTTCTACTGTCAAGTGTTACCACTTCTACTGTCTGGAATTCTGCAACCAAAAATGAGTTTTGCCAGTTGTTGAAACTTCCATAAACGGAATTCCATAGTACATATGGTTTTATGTTGACTTATTTTGCCCAGTGTTTATTTTAATCACCGAGTAGCGTTTTGTTTTTCAAATACAGCCATTATTTTTTAAATATCCCTTAAAAAATCATCTTCTCAAAAACCAGTTACATATATGTTAGACTTTCTTATTTTCTTTCATATCTTTTCTCTTCCAGCTCATTGTTTATACTGGCTTGTATTATCAGTAATTTCTTTCCTGTTTTTGAGTCTTTTTTTGAGAGTCTTTCCTTTTTTTGAGAGTCTCGCTCTGTCGCCCAGGCTGGAGTGCAGTGGCGCGATCTCGGCTCACTGCAAGCTCCGCCTCCACGCCATTCTCCTGCCTCAGCCTCCCGAGTAGCTGGGACTACAGGCGCCGGCCACCACGCCCGGCTAATTTCTTTCGTATTTTCAGTAGATGTGGGGTTTCACCATGTTAGCCAGAATGGTCTAGATTTCCTGACCTCGTGATCTTCCCGCCCCCGCCTCCCAAAGTGCTGGGACTATAGGCGTGAGCCACCACGCCTGGGCCGTAATTTCTTAATACACATCTTTCAATTCATAAATTTTCTTTTGAGCTTTTTATAACCTGCTGTCTAATCTGAACTTGATTTCAAACTATGTTTTTAATTTTAGTAATAATTTTTATTTCTAGAAATACTATTCACTTATTTAAAAAATATGCCTTATCTTTTAAAAAATATCTTATTGGTGTTTTATATCTTTATTCCATTTTAAATGTATTTAAATATTTAAAGATACTTCCATCATATTCTAAATCTTATGGTTATATTATATGATACTATCAAATGTCTAATTATACTATTGGCTGTTTCTGCTCACTCTCCCTAATGGTATCTTATGTTCCTAAAGTGTTTTGTGATCTTAAGTAATGAGATCATTTGTAACATGAATGTTTTTTAGAATCCCAGGAGTTATTGATTTTTTTGTGCTACTTTTTTGAGAATACAGTATTTGCCTTTGATTCTTCATGAGGCTACTATTAAGTTAATTTTCTCTTGGACCTTGCAAATAGTATAGATTAGAATTCCCAGATTCGGTGTGACTTGAAATTTCTAGGAGAATTTTTTTCATCTATATCTCACATAAAAGCTAAAATTTCCTTGTTTTCCCCTTATGCCGACATTATGTTTTCTCATCTGTAATTTTACTAAGGTTATAGACCTCTGAGGCATACCCTTTCACGTAGGGAGCTCCTTTCTAACACTCTACCTTATGTGACACTCAAGGTTTTGCCACTTATTCCATAATTGGCATGAAAGACAAAGGTTATTTTAGTGAGATTAATACATCATCTTAGATTAGCCATGCCTTTTGAGTAAGCTCACTATTTATGTTTTCAGTTCCTCTTTTATTTTGCCTCTGAGATTTTGTTTTTAGTTCTTATAAATTCAGCTATGTCTTTAAAATGATGTTTGCTGTACATTATAGATCATTTTCAAATGCTTTGTTTTGGGAGTTTTAAAGGCATCTATTCTGCCATATATCTGAGTTAGAGGTTTTCCTCTTTTCTTTAAAAAAGACTCACTCTATTTTATTAAGTAGCTTCCTCAGTAGTTAACAATGACTTTGGGGAAGTTACTTTAGCTTTTGTGCCTTGTTTTTGTTTGTAAAATAAAGATGATAAAATTGTCTATTTCTTGTGATTTTGTTTGGATCAAATAGTATAATACATGTAAAGTGCTTTCAATAGTGCCAAACACATACTGTTGTTATTAACTGTTATTACTACAAGCACTATTGTAACTGTTGATGACCCCTTTGAAGTATCGATTTCCAAACTTTCAATGATATTAACAATAATAATGGGTAACTTAATATTTATAGATTTTCCATGTCACATCTTTTATGCAAGCTTCAATTTATGCTGCCAACGTTTCCTTGAATAATAGTTTCTCCAGAATTTAAAGAAATCCAAAATGTTATCTATTCCAAATTTCAATCAATTTGAATAATGTCAAACAGATTGCCATCCAGTCTGTCTTGACTCATACAGGGATGTGGAACTCAAGGAATATGTTTGATTTGTAATTCCCTCTTTCTTATAACTCATCATTACCTTTCCTTCTTCCTTCTCTGGCCTATATAAATAATATGTACACTGAAGTAGGCCATACATAGAGAAAAAGAACATGATTTATAATGCTAACCATTGGACCCTGACACATAGTTTCCTGGGAGAAGGGAGAATAGAGTTCAGTAAAGAAAAAATAGTGACCTAGTTCAGTATTACATGTTATTTTTTTCTTTTATGTTTGGACTTTTTCAGGCAACAGTTCAGAATGGTTTCTAGATCCAGTGAGACTATATGCCTGAGGCTCTTGTACTTATAAAAGGTCAAAGAGAAAAAAAAAAAGAATGCTCATGAGTGTTTCTGTTGATTAAGATTCTTTTTGATTTAATGCTGTGGAGATGAGGATTAAATATCCTTTGAGATTATGTTCATATAGATATGGCATGTATTATTGAATTATGCTTCCCAGGCTAATCCACTAAAACAGGTGTAGTTTTAAGCCTGATAAGTTTAGGACAGTTATAAAATCTAATATTTTTATTTCTTGTTATGTTATCCTTACAATGACATTTTCACTGCTTTGCTTTACAATGTGAGAATGAAAATGATAGATTCTATTTTATTTCTATCCTTCTGGCATAATTTAAACACCCTCATAAAATAATCAGGGAAATTGTCTCTATGAACAATTATGAAAAAAGCTATTCAAGCTGAATGCCTCTAAGTGAAGCTTCAAGAATGATGTTAATTTGTTGTAAGATACATTTCTGATGAGAATTATTATAAAAGGAGGAAAAAAAAGGCATTCCAGAATTCTAGAAGCCCTAAAGAACTAGAAGCACACTCATGCAGCAACTTCTTTTTCCTCCTCTGCCTCCTTCACAATTCTGAATGAAAAATACATAAAGTGCCTCATTTTCACTTATTATGTTTGCAATGGCACTCTCAGATGAAGGTTGGCTCTGTTAACATCAAATTCTCCCTTTAAATTATAGCAGAGATGAAACGTGTCACCTTTCTTTCAATTCTAGCACATAAAGAAAACCTAAGTTTTTTATCTTAGCACTCCAAAATTTCTATTTCCTGGCACAATATTACAAGATTTTTCAAGAACTAGCAACATTATTGATGGTATCAAAAAAGAGGGAAAGTAATTTTTTTCTTACATAGAGCGTATCTCTAGAAGTAATTATTTTCTTCTTCTTAGGAAATCACATTGATTATCCCTTATTCACAAATGATTTAAAAATCTTTAATTTGGAACTGCAGATCTATATGCACAGTGAACTAATCATCTGAAAGTTACACAACCTTTCTAAATTTGAACTCCTTATTTTTCCCCAAACCCTGTTCATCTTATACTAAATGAATATTCTAAATGAGACACATTTCCCCAAGCCTCACCTACTAAATGGTTCTCTCTGCTTCCTACCTCCAACATAGACTTAACCTTCTCTCCATAGTGACCTACTCAAAGTTTATTCTATAGAATATGCAGCTCCAAATGTCACAATCTTCTTATACTCTGCTTCCTTTGCCTGGAGCACAAGTCTCCTGGGCTCCCTTTATGTCTCTATCTCATTCTTTTCCCTAACTCTCTTAGGAAGTGATGACTTAAGAAGCTTTCAGTTTAGAAGGAGAGATGGGAAGCCAAAAGAATATTTTAATATAAAGAAATGTCATAATAGAAACTTCATTACAATAATTTGTTTATATGTCTTTACGTTGTTAAATTATAATCTGTTTGAGGTGATGGGTTCTATCTAATTTATCTTTGTGTTGTTAGTGCTTAGCATAATAACCAATAAATATTATTGTATGTTTATTAATGAATAAATGCTTAATAAATATTTACTAAATATATGTAGTTCTCATGACCTACCATTACAAAACCATTATTATACAAATATCAGTAACATTTTTCATTCTCAAATAAGCTGTAGTCAACAGCTCACTGACAAGATTCAGATTTACATGAAATCATAAATTCTGAGACAAAATCCCAGGTGTCTTCCAAAATTGGCATAATATAGTTTACATATCCTACTGCAGATTCTGCTTTTTAAATGCAAAGGCACAGCATTAAACCAAGGGAACTATAAGGCCCTTAGAAGAAATTTGTATGAACAAATTATTTTCTCACAATGCAAGGTGACTTCTTTCCTCAGCAGGATCTATATAGAGTTCTAGTTTTGTATTAGTCTAAGTATCAGAAGACCTGGTTTATGAGGCCAGTTCTGGTTCCTCTGTGAACTAGTGATATAATTTATACATTTTTTTGAGGTACAGTTTTCTTATTTACAAATGTGGGTGATAATACCTACCATGATTACCTCACATAGAAAAAGTGAGGCTCAAATGAGCCACTGCACATGAAAGTACTTTGAAATATATAGGTTGTTATGACAGTGTAAAATATCATGATTAGATAAAATGTATTAGTTTGTCATGATTTTAGAGGTGAATGAATAAAGGTGAATGTTACAGTGTAAAAAATAAATTTCTGGTCTTGAAGTCTTTGCCCATTCAAAGACTGAATGGTTTTCTTCTAGAGTTTTATGGTTTTAGGTCTTAATTTAAGTCTTTAATCCATCTTGACTTAATTTTTGTGTAAGGTGTAAGGAAGGGATCTAGTTTCAGTTTTCTGCATATGGCTAGCCAGTTTTCCCAACACCATTTATTAAATAGGGAATCCTTTCCTCATTGCTTGTTTTTGTCAGGTTTGTCAAAGATCAGATGGTTGTAGATGTGTGGTGTTACTTCTGAGGCCTCTGTTCTGTTCCATTGGTCTATATATCTGTTTTGGTACCAGTACCATGCTGTTTTGGTTACTGTAGCCTTGTAATATAGTTTGAAGTCAGGTAGCATGATGCCTCCAGCTTTGTTCTTTTAGCTTAAGGTTGCCTTGGCTAAATGGGCTCTTTATTGGTTCCATATGAAATTTAAAGTAGTTTTTTCTAATTCTGTGAAGAAAGTCAGTGGTAGCTTGATGGGGATAGCATGGAATCTATAAACTACTTTGGGCAGTATGGCCATTTTCACAATATTGATTGTATCCACGAGCATGGAATGTTTTTCCATTTGTTTGTGTCCCCTCTTATTTCCTTGAGCAGTGATTGGTAGTTTTCCTTGAAAAAGTTTTCCTTGGTAGTTTTCCTTCACATCCCTTGTAAGTTGTATTTTGGGTATATTATTCTCTTTGTAGTAATTGTAATGGGAATTCACTCATAATTTGGCTCTCTGTTTGTCTATTATTGGTGTACAGGAATGCATGTGATTTTTGCACATTGATTTTGTATCCTGAGACTTTGCTGAAGTTACTCATCAGCTTAAGGAGATTTTGAGCTGAGACGATGGAGTTCTCTAAATATACAATCATATCATCTTTAAACAGAGACAATCTGACTTCCTGTCTTCCTATTTGAATACCATTTATTTCTTTCTCTTGCCTGATTTCCCTGTCCTGAACTTCCAATACTATGTTTAATAGGAGTGGTGAGAGAGGGCATCCTCATCCTTGTCTTGTGCTGGTTTTCAAAGGTAATGTTTCCAACTGTATGATATTGGACAGCAAAAGCAATGGAAACAAAAACCAAAATTGACAAATGGGATCTAATCAAACTAAAGAGCTTCTGCACAGCAAAAACAAATACAACAAAAAAACAAAACAAAACAAAACAAAAAAACTATCATCAGAGTGAATAAGCAACCTACAGAATGGGAAAAAATTTTTGCAATCGATGCATCTGACAAAGGGCTAATATCCAGAGTCTACGAAGAACTTACAAAAATTTACAAGAAAAAAACAAATAATCATAACAAAGAGTAGGCAAAGGGTATGAACAGGCACTTCTCAAAAGAAGACATTTATGCAGCCAACAAACATACGAATAAAAGCTCATCATTACTGGTCATTAGAGAAATGCAAATCAAAACCACAGTGAGATACTATCTTATGCCAGTTAGAATGGCAATCAATCACTAAAAAGTCAGGAAACAACAGATGCTGGAGAGGATGTGGAGAAACAGGAACGCTTTTACACTGTTGATGGGAGTGTAAATTGGTTCAACCATTGTGGAAGACAGTGTGGTGATTCCTCATGGATCTAGAACCAGAAATACCATTTGACTCAGTAATCCCATTACTGAGCATATACCCAAAGGATTATAAATCAATCTACCATACAGATACATGCACGCGTATTTTTTTTTTTTTTTTGCAGCACTGTTCACAATAGCAAAGACTTGTAACCAACTCAAATGTCAATCAGTGATAGAGTGGATAAAGAAAATGTGGCACATATACACCATGGAATACTATGCAGCATAAAAAGGATGAGTTCATGACCTTTGCAGGGACATGGGTGAAGCTGGAAACCATCATTCTTATTAAACTAACACAGGAACGGAAAACCAAACACCGCATGATCTCACTCATAAGTGGGAGTTGGACAATGAGAACACATGGATACAGGGCGGGAAACATCACACACTGAGGCCTGTCAGGGAGTAGGGGGCTAGAGGAAGAATAGCATTATGAGAAATATCTAATGTAGATGGTGGGTTGTTGGATGCAGCAAACTACCATGGCACGTGTATACCTATGCAACAAACCTGCATGTTCTGCACATGTATCTCAGAACTTAAAGTATAGTTAAAAAAATAATAATAAATAAATAAATAAATTTGATAAAAAATAAAATCTTATCTGAATGTATTTGTTAAAACTTTTTCTTATCAATAACTATATTACCGTAATAATTGCTAATTTATTGAGTGTTTGAAATGCACTAGAAGCCATGCAGATTATCTCATTTAATTCTAACTACAAATCCATAAAGTAGGATTGATTATGAACATCCTTACAGATAAGGAAGATGAGACTTACAGCTACTAAGTGATAAGAGTATTCTATACTCTTGCATTATTTCAACATCCAAATTAATTTTACTCCAATTCCTAAGGCGGCCCTTGTAAAGAAAGGGAAAAAAAGTTCTAAAACGTAAGTATACTCTTGCTAGTCAGTGAGTTATTTACTTTTCCTATACTTTCCCAAGAATTATTCTAAGGTGAATAGTGCACGAAATTACTCTTAGCATGTTTACCTAGGTCTTTTTTTTTTTTTAAGTTTTTATAATGACATAAGAATAGCACATGGCATTATACCAGGAGGGTAAAAAGGAATCTGCATGAGATGCTAAACTTTTTCTCTAAACATGCATTTTCCCCGAGACATTTCTTTATCTATGTTCCCTAAACCAGGAGATATCAGTTAATTATCTGCCATTTGCTCAAACTGGAATCATTGGTATTATATTTTTTTAAATTTTAATCTTCCTCCTTCATCCCTACTTCCCTATCCTTATTTCACTTAATCAATTATCACATCCTGTCTCTTCTACCTTGTCTGTATTTCTTGATTTAGTTTTCTTCTCTTCATCTCCTCTCTACCACACTAGTCCAAGTCAAAATGCTTCTTTGCTTAGAATACAGCAAACATCTTTCAACTTGTACCAATGCATCTATTTTACATTTCTTTTAATTCATTCTCCAATGGCTAGATCGATCTTTTATATTGCCAATTCAATAATGCTGTACCTTTGTCTGAAATAGTTTGTGAATTCCAGTTGTTCTTCAAATAAAGTTGAAAAGCCCTGACATGGATTTTGAGTCTCTAGATGATCTGTTTTACCTAATCTCATATCATACTATTTTCCCCTCCTTTTATACCTAGTAGCCATATGGACCTTATTTCACTTTAGCCAATACCTATGCTTCTTCCAGCCTTGGAAGCCTGTATATATCAGTTCCTCTGCCTGCAAAGCTCGGTCACCCTCACCTGCCACCTGGATACCAATAAGTCATTCTTCAGGCAGCACTTTACATGTCATTTCTTAAAAGAGGCATTCCTCCATCGCCCATAGATTGGGTCAGATTGCCTGTTAATTGCTTTTGTGCGTGCTGTTTTTCTTTTTTTTAATAACCTATATCACAGTAATTCTTAATCATGAAAGAAATTATCTTTGTAACTCAAACAAACATAGAGTTTTTGTTTTTCTTACACTTTTGTCCTTATAGCTGAGTAGTGTAAAAAATATTTGAGATCCCTCAGAAAGTGAGATGGTAAAAGATCATAAATAGCTATGCTCTAAAATTTCCCCTGTCATACCTGTTTACTGCTTGAGGGCAGGATTTCTATTCTGTTTATTGCTGTACTGTGTGACTGTGGCACAGAGTGGGTGTGCAATGACTATTTGGTAAATTAGTCAATATATAAAATTTCTCTATGGATCATCTAGAACTCTAGAATTCTATCTAGAATAAAATAAAATATAATTCAGTTCTTACTAACCAGATAAATGGAAACTACCCTTTATGAATCTCTTCATGGAATCAAGAATCTTTAGCCTAGCTAAATTTTTATTTTTTTTTTACTTTGTTATCCTTTATGCCTAATATATTTCTGGATTTTTATTACTTAATCTTAGAGACACTAATCTGAACTGAATACCATTATTCTTACTTTTATAAATAAAGAAACTCACTGGTAGTCTTCTAGCCACCCTCCACATCCTTTACCTCTTTCCATAGTAACAGGACTCTGGCTGGCACATAGTTTGTCCTTTTGGCGAATTCTCTCCCATCTTGTAAGAGAAACTATGTGTGCCTCTAAGCCCGAGCTTTTCAGAGAATGGATGTGCCTTCTCTTCTTCAAATACTTTCTCCCTTCCTCTGACTAACCCTGGGTATGGCAACTCAGCTGCATCCCTGTCTCTGTGAGGAGGAGAACGTCCTTTGTGCTTGGAACATACATGTAAGCAGCAAACAAATGTCTATTATGTCTGACGTGTTCCAATTTGGGGTCCAGTTTTTAAGCAGTTTGCCTATGTAATCAAGGTATGCTCCGAAACATATTATAATATTATCTGTGGCCACCAGGTGGCGACCAATCTCAGGACTACTTGGCTCAAAGACCATCCATCGCTTTCAAGTACGTCTCTGGGGAACAAAATACAGAAATGTCTCTTTAATGTGTGTACTTTTATAACCCTGCTTCATCTATCCTAGTTCTTATGTGATTATTTTCTCCAATTTCTTTTTTAGGTAGTAGTGTGTTTCAATCACGCATCCAGTAATTCTTTCAATTAACTTTTAATGAATGCCTACATTTTTGGAGTAGATTCAAAGAACGATTAAATCTCTACTCCTGAGAAGTCTGTTGGTGGTCAAAAATACAGGAAAGGAATGCTTAATAAATAAAGGAGAACACAATTTTAAAAGTGGTGCATATCGTAGAAATGTGAATATAGAATTTGAACGCCACAAGGAGAAAGTGCCTGTCATGTTTCTGTTAATATGAGCTGATGACTAATTAGCCAATATCCTGCTTAATTTATTTTCTTCCTTACAACCCAGTAAGGTCAGAGCACTTCCGACATCTCTATTTGAACTAGAGTAGACTTAGGAATGAAAGAGGAGGCCTCTGATGAGATTCTAGCCCTTTATCTGCTTGTAACAGCCCTTATACATTGAGTTGCACTGTTTACTAATGAGCTCTAAATTGTGTCATTAGGCAGGTAGTTTGGTTTCATTATCACCAATTCTTTCAAAGTGGCACTGCTAATCTTTCCAATTAGCCAAGGAAAATCACCGCCAACCAATCGGATAACTGGACTGGTGAAAATAGGTTACTTGGAAATGGTTGGTTTGAAGCGTAATAGTGTGTTCAGAAAATATTTTGGGAGAAATAGTAATTCCAAGGGGCAGGGAACATACATGGACATGGACTGCTTGAAAATAGTTTGAAGCGTTGGGTTAATTTGTCTTTGAAAATTCAGAAAATAAAAACAATATTTTCAGAAGTTTAATAAATTATCTTGTTCTTCAAACATTTTACTCTTTTCTGATTATATAGGTATTCTGTACCATAGATTGTTATCCCCTTACATGTTCACTTCACATGCTTACACGTGCGCTTTCATTTTGTAATGTCATCCATGTTAGAGCACATAGTCTATTATTAGACTTATAATAGTCTAATAAGTCTATTAATAGACTTATAATAGTCTATTATAAGAGAATAAATTTCTCTTGCTATGAAAATAAATACATTGAATTTCTTCAGCATTTATATATGGCAGGAGACCATTTGAATAGTTAAAATATTTTATAACTTTGACATTAATTTTTGATTTTACTGGATATTTTCCAAATACAAAATAGAATTTTAGATCTTGAGTTTATTGTACATGGAATTTGAGAGAAGCAAGCTTTACTACCTGAAGTTAATCTTTTTTTTTTCTTTTTTCTTTTTGAGGCAGAGTCTCGCTCTATTGCCTAGGCTGGAGTGCAGTGGCATGACCTCAGCTCACTATAACCTTCACCTCCTGGGTTCAAGCGATTCTTGTGCCTCGGCCTCCCAAATAGCTGTGATTACAGGTGCACACTTCTATGCCTGGCTCCTTCGTATTTTGTTTGTTTGTTATAAATTGTGAAAGGTTAAAGTGATGACAGTTGCTATTATTCACCCCTTGTCATCCCTTTTCCACTTTATTTGGTTTACTTACCTTAACTCTTATTATTCTGTTACTATTTTTTAAGTTGTCCCTTACCTAATTCTTGCTTTGTATGTGCCCTTCTATTGCAATACAGGCTAATAGAGTTCATTCTAGTAATAGTAGTAAGCTAAATTTCATATGCCTTAATACTATTAAAATTATTTTATTTAGAAAGGGAAGCTTTAGAGTATGGTCTTCAATATCACCTTAGACTCATCTTGGATTAACTTTTTGAGAGCCAACAAGTTACTTATTCTTTTGGAGCAAAACAAACTAGGGAGCACAGGTTGCTTATCTCTGTAAATATAATCTTTTCTGGTCTTAACTATCTGTTTATGCAAATATTGTATCTGTTCTATATGTTTATGCAGAGAGTTAGAGATGATTGAGAGATAATAGGATTTGATGATATTAAGTGACAACTTTAATGAGAACCCTGAAGTCAGACCAAGAGATCTGATGGGAATTTCTTCCAAGAGATATATATAATTGGGGCTTGAACATGTTTTAAAAGCCCGGATGAATAATTCTATTAAGAAAAATGCATCTAACAAATAGAACTACTAATTGAACTGTAATGCTGACCTTTAAAAATAACAGACATGATTAAATGCGTATCATCAGAATGGCCTTCTTTTCTAGATATAAGGCTTTTAAGTGTTTCATTCCTCTCTGCTTATTGACTTTGGTTAATATATTCTGTGGATTTACACTTGATATATTCAAGAAAGTAGAAAATAATTAACCACCACTTAGGTTACTGTCAAGAATGATGAAGTAACAGAGATCCACTAGGTTTTCATGGACTGCTGGACTCAGAACATTTTAAAACCTTGGGATCTCATTAGTAGTACTTCCAATACAGTATCTTTGAAAATGAGTTTTATTTCTAGTTTATGAAAGAGACACATGATTATCTGGTAAATTTAACTTAATAGAAACAAATTTTATCAAAAACAGGATTTGATCAAGAGGTTTCAACTAAACACTTGACAGACACAAATGACTGAGCTCCATAAAATGAATGATTGGTGTATTAGTCTGTTTTCATGCTGCTATTAAGAAGTGCTAGAGACTGGGTTATTTATAAAGAAAAGAGATTTAATTGAATCACAGTTTAGATGGCTGGGGAGGCCTCAGGAAACTTACAATAATGGCAGAAGTCAAAGAGGAAGCAAGGCACCTTCTTCACGAAGTGGCAAGAAAGAGAAGTGCTGAGTGAAGGGGGAAGAAACCCTGAAAAAACCATCATATCTCATGAGAACTCACTCACTATCATGAGAACAGCATGGGGAAAAGCACTCCCATGACTCAGTTACCTCCACCTCTTCTCTCCCTTGACAGATGGTGGGTTTTATGGGGATTATGGAGATTACAATTCAAGATGAGTTTTGGGTAGGGACAGAAAGCCTAACCACATCAATTGGTAAGATACTACAATTTTGGAAAACCAATGGATACGGGAGAGGAGAAAGAAAGTCTCATGACTCTTCTGTGGAAGATGAGTTGATTAATGATGTTTGTAAGAATAAGCTAAACACTAGATATATACATTTAGCAAATAGACTTCTCAAAACACACTATGAAGTAGTAGCTATTATTATCTAAATTTTATGTGGAAACCTTGGTTTTCTTGGTGAGGTTGAATAACTTTCTTAAAGTCACAATGCTGGAAATCAGCTACAGTCTGTGTGACTCCAAACGGACTTTAAGTTTCAAGATGGTTTGGAAAAGCAAGGTGATAAGTTTTAAGGGGTGAAAAAGAACAGGGCTGTCACTTGGTGAGCAAAAAGATAGAAATTTAAAAAGAAAAACATCCACAAGAAGAACATAAAGCAGGAGAAACTTTGCTACTTGAGATTTTTTGAGGCTCAAATGAAGCGAGAGTTTTTTCTAAAGAATAAAAAAATACACATTTCAGTTTTTTCCAGCTATGCTCCATTTATAAAATGCAAAAATTCTGAATAGCTGCTTTTATTTTCTACTTAATGTTCTAAGAAGAGACACACTTATAGTCAAATGTCAAGTCAGACATGAATCAGCCTACAATTATTTTATATATATTGCCTAGCTAATGTTCCTTAAGTCCCTTCTTATTCATTGCATGATTTAACATTGCTCTTTTTTAGATAATTAAAATAGAATTCACTATGGAGCTCATACAACTACCACCTTCAGCTATTAATCAAAGAGTCATTGAATTGAGAAAGGGGAGATTGAGATGCTGAATCATTTCTCATTTTGTAAAGTCTACCAGAATAACCCATAAAGCAAATATCAACCTATTTCAAGTGAGTTGTGCAAGAAAATTACTTAGAATAAAATGACAGTTTGTTTTTTCAATTCACACATGGCTTGAAAACTGGCTTTTTTGGTGTGACAACAGCATTTCGCATGACACTTTCTAAAGGTTAGAACATTAGAACAATTTGCCATAAATTTGTTATTTGTTTGCTCTAATACTTATTGTTGAAGAGCAGAACAAATAATTGCGCACACTGCCTCAGCCAAGACCTTATTCTTGGCTTCTCAACTTACTTGTATGTAAATTAGCATAAGAAATAAGTGAGAAAATGAAAATTTCTGTTGACTTTTACTTAGATCAGGAAACAGTGAATTTTTTCTCTTACAGAGCCATATAGAAAATATTATAGGCTATGATTGGCCTCTGTTACAGTCACTTGGCTCTGCCACAGAAGGGAGGCAGCAACAGATAAAATGTAACAAATGGGTGTGCCTGTTTCAGTGAAACATTATGCATAAAACCAGGTGGTGGGAGGATTTTGTCTAGGCTGTAATTTGCTAATCCTTTACTTAATTCAACAGCCTACCTCTGGGAAAAGAATGGAAAATAAAAATCAGAGTTTTAGAAACATATGGAATTTGAGAGGTTCTGTGGCATTCCTCCATTCATTTTAAATGAGAAAACTGAGGCCAAAAATAAATAAGTGAATTGCCTGGAGCATCACAGGTATGCAGTCACAGAAAAAGAATCCTGGTCTCCCAGGTCATTGTTCTGGCAGGATTGCTGCCTTGATTGCCCAGAGAATTGCAGAGGGAAAATGACCTACCTGGGAGTGTGGAAGGGCATTTTTTTGGTAGTCTGGTGGTGCATCTTTCTGTATGTCAATATATGTAAATATATGCTAATTCAAATGGGATATTTGGCAAGCCTTAGGGCTCCCCATTTAGCTGCTACTAAGGAAGTTATCCCCAAAGAATACAAACTAGAATAAAATTGTTCCAAAGCCTGATTAATTTTTTGTGGTCTGTGTAGAGCTGCCTGTTCATTTATCCAATTCCCTCAGCTGGATCTCCTCTATGGTCGTCTCTTCATTTTTTGCAAAGATCACCAGGCAAATATGCTCAGACTCCTCCTTTTCATGCAAGCAGGAGCCCTGGCTCACTCTGGCTTTGTCGACCATGGTGCCAGACAGATGCTGGAGATCCTTTAAACTGAATTTTTTCATTTTTGGTGAGAGACTGGAGTTGAGTGATTTCTAACTTGGAGTGAGTCCTGCAGATTAAAGCAGGTGGTTGACTTTGGAACCAGACTTCTTTAAGAGTAGGAGACTAAAACTGGGAGCAACTTTCCTGCAATTTGCTTTTGCAAAGAAAGTGCTTTGAAAATACCAAAAGCAAACTCACAGTTTTGGATGTTAGAATATGAACATTAGCTAGAAATTCTTATAAGAAGATTGATAAACATTGCTCTGATGAAGATGATGATAATAATAAGCAATTATAGAGGGCTTACTATATGACATAAACAATTCTAAGTCTTTTCACATGTATTAAATAATTTATATTATATTATGTTATATATAAAACGCCTCCAGAGCTCTCCATTATATAAAGAATAAATCCAGAATCCTTAGCATCTAGATCAATACTCTCCCAGATACTTTTTAGTATTTTCATTATTCTCCTGCATATATCATATGCCCTAGACATTTGGTGCTACTTGCTATTTTTTTAAAAAGCTTTTTATTATCTTCTGTGGACTAGACACTGCTTAGGTGCTGGGAATACAAAAAAACAGAATTCCCTTTTTACTTTTGAGAAGCTTACTCCCTAGCTGGGGAAACAGCGTTCAGCTAGTTCTAGATTCTATAAACCTAACTGGAAGGAAGGGAAGTTAATAAGGCCTTTGTTGAATCCCCAACTAGTTAACTAGTTAATCACATAACTATGTTTATTGCACATTTTGATCCTCTCATTCAAATATTAGATTCCATTTATTACTTGAGTGCTTTCCAAGGTACTGTTGAATAGAAAAACATAAGTTAGAAAAATATCAGTTTCTTTAAGCTTATCTACATTTAGGAAAAGGAGAAATAAGCTTCTCTAGAGAAGCTATTCTAAATGTAGGGAAAAAAAGCCCAGGGTTGATTATTTGCATAAGGGAAAAGAGAACAATCAGAATAAAAATACAGTAAAAAAATAAAAAGGTCAATATCTTGAAGGTCAAGATGTTGAAAAGGGTCAAAGAGAATGAGGACTGAGAAAAGGCCCTTTTATTTGTCAAGGAGGAGATTATCAAGAAAGCATATTTAGTAAAGTGGTAGTGTTAGAAGCCAAATTTCTAGTGGCTAAAAAGGAAACAAGTAACCAGGGTCTAAGAAGTAATCATGTAAATACTTTGCATTGATTGGAATTTCCTCAATCGTGGCTTTAGAAGCAACAGAAGCTTGGTAAGTCTAGATTTTTAGAATCTTTATTTACCTGTGTAACCATAAGAAGAGATCTATAGGCTTTATTTATATTAGTGTTTCTATATGAAGGATTTTTATTTTTAAAATTTCTTACATTGATAATGTGAAGATATGAGGGTCAACAGAAAGTGTATATTTAAGAAAATGAATCCTGCTAGACTCTTTCAAATCGCCTTGAAACTTTGGCTGGTGATCTAAAACCAGCTGTCTTTAGGGATATGCAAGAGCTGGAAGCAGTTTACAGAAAACACAGAAAAAATGATGGGATTATTTTAAAGGACCACTCTGCCTCCTTTTTTTAGCATTAATATGCCAATAATTCTTTGGATGAAATTTTGGTTACAAGTAAAATTTTGTTTTTAAAAAATTATGTTCTGGCCGGAGAATGGCGTGAACCTGGGAGGCGGAGCTTGCAGTGACCTGAGATCCGGCCACTGCACTCCAGCCTGGGTAACAGAGCAAGACTCCGTCTCAAAAAACAAAAAACAAAACAAAACAAAACAAAACAAAACAAAAAACAAACAAACAAAATTATGTTCTTGCTCTATTTTTAGAGTATCATAACCCTAACACTTTTTCATTGACCAAACACAGAGAATAGCAAGTTTCAAACAGTACCAACTCTTGAATTAGAGCCTTTTTGTCCTATGTAAGCATAGTCTGACTTAGAAAGCAGTGCTGGAATGATGGCTGAATATTTCTTTCTCCTCTATTCTCCCAATTTTGGTAGAAGTAAATTAAAATATAGCTCACAAGCAGCAATCTATTTGGTAGCAGGGCTAGCTTTGTATTTGAAAACATTGAGAGGGGGACTTTACTTGACATGTTTGACTAATAGCGAAAAAAAAAGTTGGCCTTCAAATGTCTGAATAGTTGAGGAGAAAAGCAGCTTTTGGTATATTGTCTTATTAGCTGCTTAGATGTCCAAAGATTCTTGTGTGACTAATTAATATGTATCCTGAAAGTTTACTCATTGTTAGACCACGTAGTCTACCACAATGGTTTCTAGCCTTTCGGATTTGGAGAATGTATAACTTTTTTTAAAAAAAGTTGGCACAATTATATTGCATGGCCAATATACTATTTTAGCAAGACCTGTGGGCAGCTGATGTTTTTGCTTAACTCAAAATTATTCACTTTTTCTCTGGTAACAGCACCCTAATTTTCTTAGAGTATCCAGCTCTTCCTCCTTTTTACTCCATGTTATTCATAAGGATCTGACTCTATCTCTGGGCTTAGATATGGACATTTAGACCGTGAAACCCTCTGGCTACAATGATTGGGTCAGGGTTAGTCTTACGATCTATCCATATACAGTAAGACTTTTGTTGAACTATTAGGAAAAGTTTTCTTTCTACTACTAGGATTAGAAGTAAGGATAATGTAAGCCTGACTCCTATGAGATCACTGTCAAATCTGAGGATAAAGCCTTTTTAAAAGTAAAATAGAGCCAAGAAATGGAGAGAGATCGAGTCCTGAAAACATCACTTGAAACGTAGATGTAGACACATTTGCAACTATGACAATGAATTTTTTTCATTACATGAGTCAATACATTCTCTTTTAGTTTAAGCCAGTTTGGGTTAGGTTTTAAACATGTGCAACTGGGAGAATTCAGACTAATATACCAAGAAAGACCATTTAGAAATGCAAATAACTATCATCGTTTTATCATAAGCATTTATTTATTTTTATTTTTAAAAATGGTTGAAAATTTTGTGGGTACATAGTAGCTGTATATATTTATGGGGTAATAAGATGTGTCAATACAAACACGCAATGTGAAATAAGTTCATCCTGGGAATGGGGTATGCCTTCACTCAAGCATTTATCCTTTGAGTTATAAATAATCCAATTACACACTTTAAGTTATTTTTAAATGTACAGTCAAGTTACTGTTGACTATAGTCACCCTGTTGTGCTATCAAATAATAGGTCTTATTCATTATTTGTAACTGTCTTTGTTTGTACCCATTAACCATCTCCAGCTCCCTCCCAGGCCCCTACTACTCTTCCTGGTCTCTGGTTATGATCTTTCTACTCTCTGTGTCCATGAGTTCAATTGTTTTTATTTTTAGATACCACAAATAAGTGAGAACATGAGATGTTTGTCTTTCTGTTCCTGGCTTATTTCACTCAACATAATGACCTCCAGTTCCATGTTGTTACAAATATTTGGATCTCATTCTTTTTTTATGGATGAATGGTATTCCATTGTGTATATGTACATTTTCTTTATCCATTCGTCTGTTGATGCACCCTTAGGTTGTTTCCAAATCTTAGCTCTTGTACATAGTGTACAAAAAATATAGGAGTGCAGATATTTCTTTGATTTACTGATTTCCTTTCTTTAGGGTATATACCCAGCAGTGGGATTGCTGAACCATATGGTAGCTTTATTTTCAGTTTTTTGAGGAACCTCCAAACATTTCCCATAGTGGTTGTACTAATTTATGTTCCCACCAACAGCACACAAGTATTCCCTTTTCTCCACATTCTCCCCAGCATTTGTTATTGCTGTCTTTTGGATATAAGCCATTTTAACTGGGGTGAGATGATACCTCATTGCAGTTTTGATTTGCGTTTGTCTGATTATTAATGATATTGAGCACCTTTTGATATGTCTGTTTGTCATTTCTAGGTCTTCTTTTGAGAAATGTCTATTTAAATCATTTGACTATTTTTTAAATCAGATTCTAGCAAGATTTTTCCTGTAAATTTGCTTGTAATCATTATATATTCTGGTTATCAATCCCTTGTCAGATGGGTAGTTTGCAATTATTTTCTCCTATTCTGTGGATTGTCTCTTCATTTTGTTGGTTGTATTCTTTGCTTCACAGAACCTTTTAAGTTGGTATAATCTCATTTGTCCATTTTTGGTTTGATCACCAGTGCTTGTGGAGTATTACTCAAGAAATCTTTGCCCAGACCGATGTCCTAGAGATTTTCCTCCATGTTTTCTTGGAGTTGTTTCATATCTTGAGGTCTTAGATTTAAGGCTTAAACCATTTTGATTTGATTTTTGTATATGGTGAGAGATAAGGCTCTAGTACTATTCTTCTGCATATGGATGTCCAGTTTTCCCAACACCATTTATTAAATATACTGTCATTTCTTCAATGTATGTTCTTGGAAACTTTCTCAAAAATGAGTTCACTGTAGTTTTGTGGATTTGTTTATGGGACCTCTATTCTGTTTTATTGGTCCATCTGTCTGTTTTTATGCCAGTACCATGCTGTTTTGGTTTTTATAGCTCTGTAGCATAATTTGAAGTCAGGGAATGTGATACCTCCAGTTTTGTTCTTTTTGCTTAGGATAGCTTTGGATATTCTGGGTCTTTTGTGATTACATATAAATTTTAGGATTTTTTTTTATTTCTGTGAAGAATGTCATTGGTATTTTGGTAGGTAATACATTGAATCTGTAGATTGCTTTGGGTAATGTGGACATTTTAACAATATTGATTCTACTAATCAGGAACATGAAATACTTTCCCATTTTTTGATGTTCTCTTCAATGTCTTTCATCAGGGTTTTATAGTTTTCATTATATAAATCTTTTATTTATTTGGTTAATTTCTAGTTATTATTTAATTTTATGTGTGGCTACTATAAATGGGATTACTTTTTTCATTTCTTTTTCACATTGTTCACTGTTGGCATATAGAAATGTTACTGATTTTTGTATGTTGATTTTTTATCCTGTAAATTTACTAAATTTCTTTATCAGTTCTAATAGTTTTCCTGTGGAGTCTTTAGGTTTTACCAAATATAAGATCATATCATCTGCAAATAAGGATAATTTGACTTTTTTGTTTCCAATTTGGATGCTCTTTGTAATTTTCTCTTGTCTGACATCATCATTTAATTTTAAAAAAGAACATCTTCATGAAAAAGAATAAAAGACAATCCTTTGAAAAAGAAATAATTTAATTTTATAAAGTCATTGCATTTAATATTCTTATTTCTTAACAGATAACTGAAAACCTTATCAAAAGACACTAAGGAATGACTGGTCCAATAGGACAGTAACTAAACTGAGGCTCAAAAGACAACAGTTTAAGTTTAACTTGTACCAGTCAGTATTACAGATTATTAGACAGTTACTTGGATTACTTGAATGGGCGACCCTTCAGTTTTTAACTGGAACAAACGATTCTTGCATAGCTATCCCATATGCTAGTTATGAGAAGAAATGTACAAGCTAGTTTATATAAAAATGTTCAAAAATTTAATGTCAATATAGTGCACAATTTATTAATTTCTTACCCGTGGTTATGACTTAAGGGCTGGAGAAATTTTATTTTAATCTCTGAATGACTTTGGTAAATTAAGCTGTATCTCTACATGTATGAGGAATCTTTCAAAGCTTGAAACGTTTGTAACAGTCATTACAATATATGGTTTCAATTTTTTGCTAACATTTCGGGTACAATTTAACTCAAATTTTATAAAATACACACTCATTGAATATGTTAGAGTTAAATAAAGTGATATTTTTCAAAAATGCTCACATTATGTGAAGAAATGAACATCTGTTTTATGGGCTAATTACGTGATGTGTAGCAAGCACTTTTTGTTCATAGTTCTGTTTTGAAGGATTGGTCAACGAGCCATATCATAAACACTGTTAAAATGGGACTCTTGTGCATGAATAAATCTGTGTTCTTTTCTGTACTCTCAGCAGATTTTCTGTTTTAAAAGACAGACTTGATTTTTAAATGAATTTTATGGCCAGAATGAAACAACTGACTTTAAATCATTTTAACTGGCAAAAAGTCTGATTTAGTGAAGTCCAAGATTTCTTTACCAGGAGACTGTTCTCTTCGGTTTTGTTATTTCTAAAGTTCTGGACATTAAGCTGAGCTTCTGTGAATTAGCGGTCAAAGTAGAGAAGTATGGTTGTTTTTCTATAAAAAGAACCTGCTTCATAGTCAAGGATTTGCATCACGTCCTATCACATTTGGCAGGAGAAAGAAGAAAACCGAGAATGCAGATAAAGCAATTGCTGACTGCTCTTGAGGCTACAAAACTCTGTCGTTCCCTAATCCTGTATGAGTGTGTGTCGATTTAGATGGTCTGTTCATTGGCAGCTTGACATTCAGATGAGTGGTTCTTCTCCTTTCAGTCTGACTTTGAAGTTTCCTGTTGCAGGGACCAGGGGTAATAGGCCTTTTTGCACAATTTATAGGAGCAAAGTGAAAGCAGCAATTTCTCCTTCAGAAAGCTACTGAAATGTCACCTGCAGTGAGCATATGTTTGGCAACAAGGTCATGTACTTGGCTATTTAAACAGTTTGACCAACACCAAAAGGCCCCAGTGTTTTGAAGTGCTACAATTTCACTGGGGGCATTATGACTTGGCCCAAATATGTCAGCACCTTTTCAGGTTGGCAACTCTTAGTCTGCTTTGCACTATTTCATTTCAATATTGTCCTGAACTGACCTGATTTATTAATTTTACCAGTGCTGTATGCCTTCCATAGCTGTGGCTTTGTTAGGTAAAATGGGTTTTGCTGCTTCCAGACTTAAATGATAAATAATGTGATAGATAAAGCACATGGGCTCTGGAGCCAGACTATCTTGAGGTTCAAATCTCACTTCTGTCACTAATTAGCTGTATGATTTTGGGAAATATACCTACACTTTTGGTGCCTCAGTTTCCTTCTATGTAAAGTGGAGGTAGCTACCTCAAATGTTTTTTGTGAGGATTAAGTAAACTAACATAAGTAAAAGTGCCTAGCATATTGAAGTACTTCATCAGCATAAGTTATCATTATTATCATCATGGCTAAATTTTGATGCTTTATTGAATCCTCTTATTTTTGCTGATCCAGAAAAACTAATGATATCATCACACAATTGAGTCTGGAATATTTATTGACTATATGTACTTTGTTCATATCGCTATCATAAGTGCTGTTGATGAAAGAAAACCAGATTATTAGCTCTTAGATGACTATGGCAATATCTGACATAGGGATAAATATGACAGAGAATAAAAGCTGGTAGTTTTCAAGCGAACTTTGCTATTTATTTTGATTGAATTAGTTAAGTAAGCAAGCAAATCATCTATAGCCCTTGGTGCTACAGTGAAGATACTGGGCAAAGCATTAGAGAGTCAAAGAAATAGATTGGGAGTTCTTTTCCACAAAAGGACTTGAAGCTTGTAGAGATTTTGTCTCATCCCTAAGTATTTAGGGTTAAAATGAATACAGCACCTGGCTCCAAAGACAGTGCTTGACACACAGTGAATATTTTTTTCGAATAACTGTCCTCTCACTTTACGAAGCAATTTCACATGTACCTTCTCATCCAGGGTTTCTCAGGCTCAGCACTATTGGCTATTTTGGGCTGGATGGTTCTTTGTTTTGGAGGACTGTTCTGGGCATGGAGAATGTGTAGCAGTATCTCTTGTCTCTACTAACTGGATCCACATTCCTCACTCCCCCCACCCCCAGTTATGGTAACCAAAAATGTCTCCAGACATTGTTAAACGTTATGAGGGTCAAAATTACCTCTACCTGAGATCCATGAATTCTCACTTGATCCTCAGACTTTTTTGTGTGGGGAATGATAGTATCAGGTTTCAAGTACACAGCTGAGAAAACAAAATTTCAGAACATTTAAGTGACTTATGCAGTGTTCTCTCGCTAGTGACTGGCAGAGCCAGCACTTGAACTTGGCAAGTTTTCTTGCATCCTAAGCCCTTCTTCTGACTTACATGACGGTACATGGCATAAAAGCAGAGACAGAAGCAGGTGGCATTACAGGGTGCAATAGCATGCAAGGACAGCTGGCTGATTCAGTTGGGCTGGTTAGAGAAGTGAGCACTCAGCAGCTCTTCAGTTATGTTTCTGTTCTCCGGGCCATCTTTAGAAAGAACAAAAAATGGCCACAGTGGTCATTTCTGCGGATGAGTAAAACTCCCAAAAGGAACATGCTGTTTACTTTATATTATAGAGCAACAAAGTGTCTATCTTATCTAAAGAAATGGAAAGAATAGCTTGGTCAAATTTTCCTAGCCATGGACACAGCTTATTGATATAGAAGGACATAATGCTTTTGTTTATATCTGTGAGGGTCTAATTTAATTTCTTTTTCTTTCTTTTAGAGAACAATATATTCAAATCTTTCTTGAGGGGAAAAGTAAGGAAAAGAGCACCTGATGTCTAGAGTGTGTTTTAAATCATTCATGCAGACTGGCCTGTGAAATATAATTGCTGTTGCTTCCAGGCGGTTTTACAGACACAAGAGATCTAAATTTTACCTAACTGTGAAAATAAATTAGGGCCTTTTCCAGATGATGCTCCCTGAACTATAAATCTCTTTTGCAGTTTCAAATTCTATCTAAACAACTTGGCATTAAAATTCAATAAGATAAGCTGGGCTAGCACAGGTGTAAGCAATGATCACTATTAATATAAAGAGGCCAGAGAGAAAGAGATAAAATGGAAGCAACAGAAAACGGAATGAGGGAGCTGGAAAGAGTTTAGAGGACCACATGAAAATTAACACATAAGAATGATTTATATGAAGAATTTAGTGAAAAAAAGAGAGATGAGAACTTTCCATCATAAATCAGATCTCTTTATATGTATTGCAGTGAGCATAAGGGCACCCCAGACAGATTTTAGTTAAAAAAGTAGATGTTGATAGAAAAGAGTTTGATGGTTTATTGTTTGTTTCCAAAGCTATTATTAATGTGATCAATAAAACATTTATTCCATGCAGGCCAAAATAAATGGATGTGAAGCAGATTGGACTCAAAGCATCGAAATCAAGACTTTGGCATTAACTAACTCTATGTGTTTAGACAAAATTGAACCATCTCGAAGAACACAGACTATCAGGCCTTACCCTAGAGTTTCTTATTCAGTACCTCTGGTGTGAGGGCACAAAAACTGGCCTTTATAACAAGTTCTTATGTGATGCTGATGCTGTTAGACTGGAAGCCACGCTCGTGAACCATGGGTTTAGCTATCACTGGGACCCTCCTGAAACCCATTTTCTTAGGTGTAGAATGTGATTGAAGACTACTTACCACCAAAGTATTTATCTGTGAGAAGTCCTTTTTAAAAGCATATACATACTTTTCTTTAAAAAAAATATATATATATACACACACACACATACACACACACACACACACACATTCTTAAAAGAATTATTTTCAGTTATAATCTAGGACCACTCCACTGATCTGACTACTTTATGAGAAACATAATCAGATTATTATAACATATGAAGACAGTCAGTGGTACATTCTAGTGACACCCTGGATATTATATTATTGAAAATAAATGGAATTATGGGATTTTTGGGGGGTGGGGAGTGACAGAATATTTGCTTTCATTACTTTTAGAATGTCCCATCTCTAGCTATTCTTTCCTCTTGCTTTCTGGTATTCTTTTGACAGTTAGAAAAATGAAAAATGTTGATATAGCAGACACATTCTTGAACTAACACTTCCACCAATCATTGATAATCCATTTTCCAACTTCTTTGAATTCCAGACCATCAACAAGTAAGAACTATCTGTCTATATAGTGTCATGTTTTATACTCATATTCCAGTTTATAAATCCAAATCCTTTACAAATGTCTAATGATGGCCTCTAACTTAAAGAATGGCTAAACTGAATTACATGGAGTTCTAAAGAACAAAATATTATTTAAAAAGTAGTGGTCATTTGAATACTTTATTACCCACTCCGTATTTCTGTATGTAGTTCTGTAAATAAGATGGGACACTTTATATGTTCAGGTAAATAAAATTATTATTTGTAATTTTGAAGGAATCTTTACATATTTAAGCACTTTGAGTCACACCATGTCCTAGGCATTATACTAACTGCCAGAGAAACATTTAAATGAATAATTGATCTTAGTTTTTAAGAAGTCTACAATATATGAGGAAGATAACTTACAAATAACTAAAATATAATACAATTTGAAATCTGATGCAATAGGGGTATATATAAAATAGTATGAGAACATACAAAAGAGAGTAGAAAATGCAGTATAAATAGAAAACTATTTTTAGAAAGAAACATCTCATGAATGACCCAAATTCTTTAAAATTATTTAGGCTATTCAAAACAGTAAATATTATTAGCTTTGGTGGAATTAAGCAGCAGAAGTTAAAACCATTGTGGAAGACAGTATGGTGATTCTTCAAGGATCTAGAAGTAGAAATACCATTTGACCCAGCAATCCCATTACTGGGTATATACCCAAAGGATTATGAATCTTTCTACTATAAAGACACATGCACACGTATGCTTATTGCAGCACTATTTACAATAGCAAAGACTTGGAACCAACCCAAATGTCCATCAATGATAGACTGGATAAAGAAAATGTGGTACATATATGCCATGGAATACTATGCAGCCATAAAAAGGAATGAGATCATGTCCTTCGCAGGGACATGGATGCCATTATCCTCAGCAAACTAACACCAGAACAGGAAACCAAGCACCACATGTTCTCACTCATAAGTGGGAGTTGAACATTGTGAACACATGGACATAGGGAGGGGAACAACACACATCAGGGCCTATTGGAGGTGGGGGGTGAAGTGATGGAACTTAGAGGGTGGGTCAATAGTTGTAGCAAACGACTACGGCACATGCATACCTATGGAACAAACCTACACGTTCAGCACATGTATCCCTTTATTTTGAAATACAGAAAAAAAATTGCCAGTAACTTTTCAAGGCTTGCTTTGCATGTTATTCAGGCCTAAATCAGGGTTCTCAAAAATTGATTACCATGTCCCTTTTCATCTGTCCATTTATGCTTCTAAATGGTTCTTAATGGTTCCCTTTATTTGAAGGCCATAACCATTTGCTGAGTTACCAGTTTAATTTGTCAGTATTTCTCCAATACATATATTTAAGTGCTTATCGTCTTTTAATCCTAGATATTCTTTTGGAAGTAATAATAAAAGTTGAAGCTGGAAGGAAAATAATTTTAAATGGTGTTCTTGAGATTATATAGTGTCATTAAGTGTCAGAGCTAGGACTAAATTTCAGATATTTTGATTTATAATATGATTTATGATATGAATAAAATTTTTGCCACATGACATTACTTGCTTTTGAAAGTTGAAATGGAGCTATGTTTTGAACATACTCAAAGAGGAGTAGGCTTCAAATGAAGAGTTTCCCAGGCCTGGAGTGGCGGTCGTGTTGATGAATGGGGGTGAGTGGCAGAGCAGATTGAAAAGTGGAACTTGAATTAGCAATTATCAGAGAACCATGGAATTTGCCTTCTTTTAAATAATGAAGACCTTTTAAAAAATTTGAATACATGCTGCTTTTAGAGTATTAAATTATGTCTTTCCTGATCAGGGTCATCCTTGCGTGTGAGAGTTCCTAAACATAGCAATGGACCATTTTCTTCTGCTTTATCGACTAAGACAGAAATTAGTTATTATAGACCAAATTGTGACTTCCCAAAATGTAAATGTTGAAGTCTTACTCCCTATTGTGACTATATTTGAAGATAGGGATTTTAGGGAGGTAATTAAGGTTAAATAAAATGAGATTCTAACCCAATGGGATTGGTCTCCTCTTAAGATAAGGAAGAGACAACAAACATCCCTTTTTCTCCACAAATGTAGAGGGAAGGTCGTGTGCGATTGCAGCAAGACTGCAGCCATTTGCATAATAGGAAGAGAGGCCTCTCCAGAAAGCAACCTTGCTGGCGCCTTGACCTTGGACTTCTAGCTTCCCGAACTGTGACAAAATAAATTTCCATTCTTTAAGCCCCAAAGTCGGTGGTATTCTGTTGCAGCCCAAGCTGACTAATACATTACTTAACATTAAGAAGTAGTATATCTTTATTTTATTCATTTGATCCCACTGGTCTCAACATCTCTAGAATATTATGTGATTAGCTGAGACTAGATGGACTTTTCTAAAAATATTAAGCTTTGAAAGGGATGCTAGTCTCCTTGGTTGAAAGGTAAGAAATCAATGGTAAAAAAAAACTGACTTATGACAAAAATAAGATAATTCTATATAGTAATTTAATATAATGATAAACTTTTGCCCTTGAAAATGTCTGCATATTCATCCCATGGATAATGAATAATTCCTGCTATATTTTAACTTTATTTGTTCAATATATTCCTTAAATTCATGTACAGCATGTACTGTGACTAACACAAACAGAGCAGCCATGAGATCCATTTCATTAAGGAAAGATTAGGTAGAGATTTTGAAAATTTCCCATGAAACTTTGAAGCACAATTCACTCCTTAATTAAAAGTAAACAGCTTTGCTTTTTGGGATTAAGCTACCTAATTATACAAAAAAAAAAAAAAAGAGGGAATATGTTGATAGAAAATGTTTGACTGAAAAGGGAAGAAAATATTACCAGAATTTGCCACAAATGAATACCATTCCAGAAAGTATGATACAAAAATGAAAATCTAAAACATTTTGTAAATTCTATGCTTCAGTTTCCCCCAACTAATGAAGAATTAAAATCCCCACTGCTTCAACCACAAGCAGAAGTTAAACCAATGATACTGAGAGACTGTCAACCTATACTATAGAGAACAATCTTTCTGAGATTGGAGCATTTATTCTGACCTCCCTATAATTCACAGTGTAGCCAGAGGCAAGTTAGTTAATCTTTCTGTGACTTCATTTATGCCTTTGTCAAATGGAAATAATAACACTTACTTCATGGGAGTATTTGGAGGTTTAATTAAATTAGTTCTTTGAGCTTCTTAGATGAAAGTGGCTATAGAAATGCAAAGCGCAATTATTAAAGTCATTTTTTCCTTTCCTATATGGAACAGGATGATTGAAACACATTTATTTTAATTAGAAAACTGACTAATTGCCTAATAGAAAACCTTGCTTGTGGCATATGATATAATAGGTCAAATCTCTTTATAACTAATTATATCATAATCTAATTCTTTATTTAGTAACAACAAAAATATAACTGTGGGAAAATATTTTATGTTGAGAATCATGTAATATATAAAAATTCTAATACCTTAAGGTAATAGTGATGGAATTTGACTTATAGTCTTGTCATGAAATGTGGTTTCTTCTATACCACTATCTATAGGGTTGATGCAATTCCCCAACTTTTTTTGTGTGATGAATTAATTACTTTTGCTTTTTGGTTAAAAAGAAAAAAGCAGTGTTATCGCAGTAAGGAGGATGCTAATTCTCTAAAAAGAAAAAGCTTCCACAAGAAAAGCAATCTGTGTATATACTCTCTTATCTGGGAGTTTGACCACATGATCAGGTAGTTTAGGATGAGGCCACCAGTTGGTAGGTTAAGGAATTGAGAAGTTCCAGTGTTGGAAGATCATCTACAGTTGTAGTGTTGGAGACAGCAATGATGAGCCAGGATGCAAAATATTGGGAAAAAAGGAGTAAGATCTGAAGGTCTGCAGATGATTCTACAAGGAAATTTAATGATGCGGAAGCCTGACAACAAGAGACTCAAAACTGAGCAATGGTGCTGTTTCAATGAGTGCACAGTGAGTGGCAATGAAGAGCAGAGGGAACTCAAACTCACCTCTAGACCCAGGTGTATGAGGGCCAGTGAGAGAGGAAATAGCCTTCTTTGAAAGAGAAAGTTATGTCCCTTGGGGAGAGCTAGTTTTCCATTAGACTCAGTAGAGGTTCTCAGCATTGATAGCTTACTAGGAATGTTAACGTCTCCTCAGAAACGCTAAAAGCAATACTGCTGGTGGACACCATCCAAGACCAAGTCAATCAGAATCCATGGAGAGTAGATTCCAGAGAACAGTATAAAAAGGCTAGTGAAACATGCAAAGAGAGTCAGCTGATCTTCGACAAAGAAGCTAAGATAATGCAATAGTGAAAATATAGTCTTTTCAATGAATGATGCTGGAATAGTTGGGCATCCTTCACAAAAATTAACTCAAAATGGATCAGAGATCTAAATGTAAAACATAAAACTGTAAAATTCCTAGAAGAAAACATAGGAGAAAATCTAGGTGACCTTTGGTTTGGCAATTATTTTTCAGTTTCAACACCAAAGGCACAATTTATGAAAGAAAAGATAAAAATTTATTAAAATTAAAAATCACTGCTTTGTGAAACACACAGTCAAAAGAATGAAAAGACAATCCACAGGTTGGGAGAAAATATTTGTAAAAGACATATCAGATAAAGGACTATCATCCAAAATATACAAATAATTCTTAAAACTCAACAATAAGACCACAAACAACACAATTAAAAATGCGCCAAAGACCTTCACAGACACCTCACTAAAGAAGATATACAGAGGGCAAGCAATCATATGAAACAATGCTCCACATCATATGTTATCAGATAAATGTGAATTAAAGCAGCAGCGAAGCACTACTACACTATTAGAATGGATAAAATCCAGAACACTAATAACATCAAATGCTGGTGAAGATGTGAAGCAACAGGAACATTTGTTTATTGCTGATAGGAATACAAAATGGTGTAGTTGCTTTGGAATATTGTTTGGCAGTTCCTCATAAAACTAAACACACTCTTACCATAGGATCTAGCAATTTTCCTCCTTGGATTGACCCAAAGAAATGGAAAACTTTTGTACACACAAAACCCTATACACAGATGTTTATATCAGCTTCATTTTGTAATTGTTAAAACTTGGAAGCAACCACAATGCAATTCAGTAGATGAATGGATAAATAAACTGTGGTGCATCCAGAAAATGGATTAGTAGTCAGTGCTAAGAAGGAATGAATTATCAAGCTATGAAAAGACATGAAGAAAACTTAAATGCATATTACTAAGTGAAAGAAGCCAATGTGAAAAGGCCGCAGATGATATGATTCCAATTACACATTACAACATTCTGAAGAAGACTACACTGTGGAGATAGTAAAAAGATCAGTGGTTGCTAGGAGTTAGGAGGGAGGGAGGCATGAATAGGTGGAGAACTAGAGATTTATAAGGCAGTAAAATTACTCTGTATGATGCTATAATGGTGGATACATGCCATTATACATTTGTCCATTCTCATAGAATGTACCAAGAGTGAACCCTGATGTAAACTATGAACTCTAGGTGATAATGATGTGTCAGTGTAGGTTCCTCAACTCTAACATATGAAGCACTCTGACGCAGGCTGTTGACAATGAGGGAAATTTTGCCTGTGTAGGGACAGGAAGCATGTGGGAAGTCTCTGTACCTTCTGTGCAGTTTTGCTTTGAACCTGAAACTGCTCTGAAAAGTGTTTTTAAAAAGCAAGCAAAAAGCCAACAGATACTTCTCCAGAGAATTGAGCTAAGCTTAAGAACTATTACTGTAGGCAGGTTTCCATTAGATCAAGATGAATGGAGCTTTGGGAGCAGAGGTTAGAAAGGTGGGGGATATTTTTTATGACCAATTTTGAGTTCCAGAGGACACACTGGTTGGGAGTCAAAAATCTGAAAATGAATGAACATGCCATAGGAAAGTAGACTGAACTCTAGTTTTAGGTTTCTTGAACCAAGGGTATTAGACTGAGTGATCTCGGGCTGTGAACCTTGGGTAGTAGGATGGGGAAACAGGAAGTTCTTGTCAGGAACTCTCAGAGTTCTCTTGCTTCCCTTTTACTCTTTACCATGAGTCACAGGGAAAAGGAGAAGGAAAATTCGATTCTTAGCAAGTAAGGTCTTCCTTTGATCCTTGCCATTAGGCGTAGTGATGAATATAAACCACAATCCAGATTACCTTTTTTTGCCTTTATTTTTCTTTTTCAATAGTTACCCAAAATATCAGCCTTATTGTATGTCTTTGTTTTATAAAATAGCTTTGAGTAACATACCTTATAACAAATTATGCATTACTGTTTCATGGTCATTTCTCATGCTTAGAAAACTTGTATCTCATGCAAATAAGCAATTTAGGCTTTGACAAATGAAAGATTTAGTACTAGCTAGTTAATAGATGGCATTCAATAAAAATGAAATCATCTTAACACAACCTGCCTGTTAATAACAAGAAAGGTAGAAGCAGCTTTCTCTGCTGGGGACTAAAACTCAGTATGATTCTTCTGAGGATTAAAGTCTGCAGTCTGGCCTCTTGACTATCGGAAAGTTGCTGGTAAAATGAGACTTTACAACTCCTGTGGTTCTGAGGGTCTAAGATATAGAAGATAAAATGTACATCAACATGATCTGAAGACTATATGGTTTGATTTAAGAATTTTGGAAATCAATAAAGTGAAAACACAGTTTTTAGATGTAGGAGATGACCTGGTGGACTTAACTTTTCTTATGTTTTTATACTATGATACTTCTGTGACATTTGGGGAAAATAGAAATGGGAACATGGGTAAATGGCCCAATACATCTAATTTAATCAGATTCCTTTCCTATGTCATATGCAGCACTGCAGACTTTATGCTTTCTTTACTCAACTGTATTCTGTTTCCTTAGACTATTACGTCAGTCTTGCAAAGCATTTATTTTATTTTTCTGGCTGAAGCAGTAGGTGTGGGCAAAATTCTGTCTGCAGGATGTTCTGGGGAGCCTCAAAAGGCAAGATACTTCTGACTGCAACAGATGTCGATGATTTTTAAGAAAATGCTGACTTTATACCATGGATCTCTACCTCTCTTAGGGAAAAATAAGGAGTTTTCAATTGCCTGCAAGCTGTAAGAACAGAGGGGCTAAATGGCCTAGCTATAAAAGTGGAACACTAAAATTCTGATGAGGAAAAAAAAAATAACAGAGAAGACTTATCTCAGTTATTATTAGAGAGGAAGAAAATTTCTCTCTCAATGGTTCGTTCTTTGGTTGTGGTTCCACAGATACGATTAAGAGAAGAGGTAAAACAAATTTAATCCTACATTCTGAAATACTCATCTCTGTTTCAATCTGATTTTTAAAAAATTAAGCTGACCGCAGAAGTGCAAATATTCCCTGCTGTTAGTTGAGTATTATTATTGGTATGAGTAGTCGTGGAGTCGTAGTAACACTAGTTGTATGAAGTCTTAAGCATATTGTTCCACTGTTACCACGTTACAGGTAAAAATAACCGAGGCATTTGACTGGTGTTATTGTAGATTCCAGACTTGAGTTTTCTTTAAACCTGCTACCTAATAACCGTGTTTAGGCAAACATGTATTTAATCCTATTATGTATATGAACACAAAAAATTCAAAGCAATTAAAAAATGAACAGAGAAATAAACAACTAAACAATATCAGATGTTGAGATATACACGTTGGAATTCTGACTTTGAGATAATTTTTTTTAAACAATCGATTGCTTCATTCTTTCATTTGTTCATTCATTTTTTCAACATTCATTGGGAAACCTCTATATCCCAGGCACTAATCTAGGCACTGCAACTAGAAACATCAGTAACACAGCGATAGTCTCTGTTATAATGGTATTTACTTGCTGTTTGGCAGTGTATGAAAATTAGAGAAAATAAGCAGGTTCAAAAATACAAAACTGAGTCTTGCAGCATTTAACAAAGTGACCAGCAGAGAAAATAAGCCCACAGAGCACACGGTGAGAAACAGAGATGTTCTCCTTGGTCATCAGTGGCTCTTATGAAATTCCTCCTGCACTTATGAAATTCAGGACGAACTTGATCAAGCACTGTGGACTGCAAAGTTCATAAAAGATGCCTTTAAGCCTGCCTTTAATTAGTTTCTGTGTCCACAGTAACCAGTATCTAGTTCATTTGGTAGATACATTTGGTATTTTTTGAACACACCATAGATATTTACTGAATGAAGGAATGAATTGTTTCAACTCAATCAACTTGTATATAGCTTAAACTTCTTCTTCTTCTTCTTCTTTTTTTTAAATTCTTACTAAAAGCTTGACTTTATCTTCTACATTGCCTTTATGTTTTCTTTTCTTTTCTTTTTTTTTTTTTTTGAGACGGAGTCTCGCTCTCTCGCCCAGGCTGGAGTGCAGTGGCCGGATCTCAGCTCACTGCAAGCTCCGCCTCCCGGGTTCACGCCATTCTCCTGCCTCAGCCTCCCCAGTAGCTGGGATTACAGGCGCCCGCCACCTCGCCCGGCTAGTTTTTTCTATTTTTTAGTAGAGACGGGATTTCACTGTATTAGCCAGGATGATCTTGATCTCCTGACCTCGTGATCCACCCGCCTCGACCTCCCAAAGTGCCGTGATTACAGGCGTGAGCCACCGCGCCCGGCTCCTTTATCTTTTATTTATTATTCATCTATGATCTAAACTGCTTTTGGGGATCTCCCTGGTTTTGGTGAAATAAACCTAATGTTTATTAAGGTGTCAAGAAGCTTTCACTGGACCTAAGAAGCCTCAAAGTCAGCCTAAAGAAAGCCCCAGAGAGGATAAAGCCTCAAGGGGGAACTTCAGTGTAGTACAAACATAGTTATATAATAATAAATACTCCAATTCCCTTTGGAGATTCATTAGAGGAGTCTGCTTCTGTTCCTTAGAACCACTAGAAATTGAATCATTCCTCCAGATTAATGCACCTAATATGAGTTGCTGTGGTGAAATGCTGGTTCAAAAACAAGGTTTATTTGAGCAGATTGTATAGCACCATTAGTCAGCTTCTGACATAAATTGGTCTGACAAATAGCTCACATATATTTGGGAAGGTAATTAATTGTGCTATAATGTCAAGAGCAAGGTTTTTGTTTGTTTGTATAATAGATATGTGAACTTGCTCTTTCCTGAAAATCATTTCACCAATATCACTGTATAATCCTGCAGAAACCAAAAACACATACTTTCTTTTAAATTTGTGTGACTCTTGTTTTACCTTTCTTTCTAATGTTGATGCTATATACAGAATTATTTGGCCTGAGTAGGCATTGCATTGGTCCAAGAAGCATAAGTGAAGATTTCGACAAGAGAGGAAAGCTGACATTCAGAATATGGATACCAGGTAAGCTTAGAGGAAAGATGTCTATATCATGCATTTGTGGACAAGGATGGGGACTGAACGGCTGGATGAGTATTTTGGAGAATAACAAAAACTAAGTTCTAAATGTTCGGCGAATTCTGCCAATTCAGCTTGAAATTGATGTAATGGGAAACAGAAAGTGGTTCGTTGATGAGCAAAGGTGTGTTATAAATGTTTTATCAATGTGAACGTGATGGAATAATGCAGGTTACATTTTGTGTGAAGAGAGTAGGAGAAGAGGTATCTGCCAGCAGCATGTTGTAATACATTTTCCCGATAGAAGATGGTGAGACCTTCTGTCACTTGTAATGCTGGTGTGAGTCAGTGTGATTGAGGAGAAAGCCTTTTGGAAGAAGAAATAACAGATTTGTGTATGTTATTAAGAATTTGGGCATAGGGAATGAAGGTGATGGAAGAGTTAAATGTGTCCAGAAGAATAGTGACATTATTGATCAAATACAATGGTTTAGCTGGTCAAGCTAGCAACATATAGAACCTACTTAGCAGAGATCACTATGTTAATATAAATGTTGTTCTTGACTCCAGGAGATTCATAGTCTAGGGTGGGAAATGGACAAGTAAATAGATATTTATTTGTAACAATTGTTGTGATAGAGGTAAGTACAAGGTAATATGACAGCACACACAAAAGAGCAAATCACACACCCAAGGGAATATTTAGGAAAGCTTCCTAAAAGAACAAAAATTTAAGCTCATCTCTGAAACAGGGGCAAGAAGTAACCATTTAAGAAAGATATGACAGATAGCGTTATAGGTAGAAGTGACAGCAGGGAAAAAATGATGAGTGAAACCTAAATTCTTATTTATTGAGGATGATGAAGGGTTGTGTATACTGTTTTAAGGAGATTAGACTTTGTATCCCCTAGGAAGACGGTGTGGGAGAGATTAGTTCATTTATGGAGATATTACCTTTAAATTCATTGAACATTTGCATACAGATATTTAGATAGCTAGAAATGCTAAAATTGCAGACGTGAGATGAATTTGGAAGTCATTCAGTAATAGTTGAAGGAAGTGAGAGGAGGAGTTCTTAAAAGTAGTGTAACGAGGAAAGAGCCATAGACTTTTGTACTGAGGTGAGGGAGAGAATATTCCTAGTTAGGCTGCAAGTTTAGTCAAACAATAGCAATATGAAACGTTTGTCTTAGTTTTAACATAAAGTGGGTAACTCTCCAGAAACTACTTAAAAACTTTTGGAAACTGAATTAGTAAACTTTTATTTTATCTCTCCTTCCCCTTTGGTATTTTCCCTTTCAATCTGAACTACAGAACCATTAGTCCCAGTTCACGCACAGTCTTTATTGATCTTTTAGAATCACAGAATAGTAGAAGGTTAGAGCAGAAAGAAAGCTCGGAGACCATCTGGTTAAGTGGTTTTCATACTATTTTTTTAAACCACAAAATGCTTTCTGACCAAAACAAAACAAAACAAAACAAAACAAGCCAACATAGAAACATTTTTAAAAGTAAATAAAAGTAAGGTTGTCTATATTGGAACTGATGAAAGAGTTTGTGGTTTATTATATCATCTCAATTAAGTTCATCTATCCCTTTATGGCAGACTCTGAGGAAAACCTCAAGCTCAAAAGAGCAGCTTTTGAAAACTATGCCCGATATTTTCATTTACAGAAAAAAAAAAAAAAAAAAAAACCCTGCTCAAAGACGTATCATTATATTTAACTTTAGAACAAATAGTCTGCCTTCTGGAAGAATTGCTTACATTATATAAAGAATTGTTCTTCACTGATGTTACTTAAAAGGCATTGCCAGGTGCACTTACTAGAAACCAGATGGATTAATGAACATCAGGCTTCTTGTTGGTGTACCCCATGAAAACATGGGCTAAGAAAGGAGGGGGTAACTCCTTCATCTTTCCCTGGCCTTGGTAGTACACGTTCCTTTGATAAAATCCTGTCTGTTCTGCCAAAGATAAATCATATTTCTATGAAAAGTTTTTACTTACAGGAGAAAAAGGGGAAAGTTGGGAATCAAATGTTGAGTGGGTGAAAGTTAAAAGGTTTTTTAATTTTAAAAACAGGTATTAATGAGAAAAATAATAAAAATAACTATGGGAGCCCTTTTAAGCTTCTTTTTCCTGGAATAAAATGTACTGTAACAGGAGGGGCCCACTCAACCAAGAGGGCAAATTAAGCCTAGTTTTACCTTCTTGACACTTCTTATCTCTAGAATTTTACCTTAAGAAGATATAGAAATTTATTTCCAATAAAATAAATTTGGAAAAATTAATTTATCATGATGTTCCCAGAATGAAGCAAATATTTTAGTGTTTTTATATATGGTAAAGAAGTTACTTGACTACTTAGTCTTATGCTCCTTTGGATATTAACACTTATTTTGGTATTACTCTGTCAGATGCTTTGCTGGGGCGGGTATGTAAGGCAAATATTCCATTGACCCCATTCTTGAGGAGTCCACACTAACATGAAGGAAGCAAATCATTGCAATGTGGTGTGATAATTTGGTAATACAAAATCAATACAAAGGGAACACAAAATAATGATGGTTTTGTATGAAATAAGATGATGTCTTAAGTAAATTCTAAAAGATGAATCAAAATTTAATGAAAGGGAGTTCGAGGTTAACCTTGAAGTGAATTATGAGGGAGGCTATATAACCCACTCTTTCATCTGATTTGGAAAATAATGGCTTACTTCGTCAGGGAACATTTCATAAAGCCATAGCTGATGGCAATACTCTTTGGCCAAAGGAAAAAGTAAAACTGGTTATACATAAAAGTAACAGAGGTCAGTAAACAAAAGAATCATTTCCAAACAGGGCACCAAATTCTGGGCATAGAGATGGAGATCGGGAAATTGATTGAATGAGAGCTTAAATCACTGAGTGAACAGAAAAAGTTGGAAGATATTTCCTGAGAACAAATACTTGGAACAGGCATTTATTTACATGATTAGATTTTATCTTTTCATAAAAATCTGATGTAAGAAATTGTTCAACTTCTTTTTCTATGCATACTTCATATTCCAATAATAGTTTCTAATGAAGTTTAATAAAGTTACCAGAGAATGAAAATACTTAGTTTTATTATTTCGGTTTACATTGAAATGGAAGCTAATGGGTGAGTCTTCTCAAGTCCTTCATGAGAAAAAGTCAAAGTAAACATCACTGATGGAAACAGCCTCAATTCTGTACTCAGCATTACTTTATCTGTGTGTGACTGTAGTTTTTTAAATAAAAACATTTCTTAAAATCCTGAAGCTGTAGATTATGTGCACGTCAACCATCATAGTTTCTAAACCATGGCAAGTGTTAAAAGCTCTCTCTTTTCTATGTATATGTTGCTGCAGTAGCTAATTTCAGGAGAGGAATTTGCAGTTAAATTTGATGGAGCACACTGCATTTGCTCAATTCCAGTCACAGTCTAATGGTAATGCCAAAAGGCTGCATTAGCATTATAAGACAATGTTCTCCAGACTCAAATAGACGTAGGACAGGCTTCATAATAGAGACTCTTGGGTCACTGAATCTAACAAGAACGTGTCTGTAAGGCTCTATCACAGAAAAATAACTGGATTCAAATATATATATGTGTGTGTGTGTGCATATATATGTGTATATACATACATATATATATATATATATATATATATATAAAATCTCCTTAGAGGTTTTACAGGTGACTACTTTGTCTTGAATTCTTATGAAAACAAAACACAAAAAAATTACCGATACTGGGATGTTGATTTCTTTTCTTTCCGAATCAAGCTGTAATTCTTGAAGATTTCAAGAAAGATGACAGCCATTCAGAGTTTGTTAAAGGATATTTAATAAATTTGGGATTAAATTAGATTAAATTGACAGAGTAGTGGTATTCTGGGATATGGATTTCTTTGGAAATCTGATGAAAACTGGAAATCCTCTACCAGAAATAGTACACAACCACATCTATATATTACATTTAGCATATAGTTTCAGGGGGTTCAGCCATTCCCAGAAGGGTATTTTTGGACTTCAGGTTAAAAAAATAAAAAATAAAAAATAAAAACTTCTGTAACTGAGAAATGTTAAGAATGTTTGGTCCATAGATTTCTAAGAACAGAAATAAAGAGGACATATTATTTTACATGGAATAAGTGATGACGTTTCATTCTTTGTATGAATTTACCATGGTAGGCTTCTTCTACAGGAGACCTCCCTTGACTATCTCCTCTAAACATTATCTCTTATCCCTTAACCTTACCCCTAGCAACAACCAGTCACTCTTTATCATATAATTTTTTTATTTTTTCACAGCAATTAATACAATTAGAACTTATTTTTGTTGCAGCCTGTTCCCATTAGAATGTAAGCACATGAACACCTTATTTGTCTGTTAACGGCTATAACCCTAGAATCTAGAATGTCATCTGGGAATACATAAAGCAGTAGTATCTGGTTGTAAAGTTGGATAACTACCCACTGGTAATATATATGAATTCATGTTAAGTCAAGAATGATATAGACAAACAGCTGGCTGGAAATGTATTACTGCAGCATGATACGCTTCCATAACATACTTATATGGTCAGTGTTGCTTTTATTCAGCTCATTTCTTTCTCCATTTAAGCATTTTTTTGTCACAAAATATTGATTTTCTTAAAATGCCTCTTTATATCCAATGTTTTCAAGTCTAAATTGTGGTAGGGAATATATATTATGGCACTATTTTAGTCATTTATAAAAATCCGCTGCAAGCTCTTCCAGGCATAATATAACATTGATAGGGATGAAACATGATGCTGAACTGCATAGATGTGTATGGTTTACTTGCAGACTTCTCAGGGCACTAAAATATTCCCGAGAACTTTTCCATGTTCACCATATCGCTTCATATCTTTAACTAGGAATAATTACATTAATACTATGTTTTAAGATTGCCATAGATATAAAATATAAAAGTTATATCCTCTTAGCAATGTACAACTTTATTCTTTTCTTTTATGTCACTTGTAAGTCATATTTAATAATATCTGTAAAACCTATTTGGCACTTGATAAACTGAGCTTCAAAGGGAGTAAGTTTTATGCCAACCAGTTTGACATTTTGGAGGCAAGGCAGGCTCCAAACAAGATTAAAATTCCACTAAGCCTGATGGAATAGATCAACCAAAAGAGAAAAACTGCATAACATAATTTGAAGATGTAAGTCAGATAAATCAGCTTGGTAAATTCAGTTGGGGGGAACATTTATTTTTCTGATTGGCTAAATAGTAGAGCAATAGTTTTCTATGCTTTATTCAAGTGATTTTCAAGATTTGCATTCATGGTTTCTTAGAAAAATAATGACAAATTTTTCATGAAGTTGTTTCTTCTTCCATAAGTTAATGCTGTCATTATTTTATTTTCTAGTATAAGTTCAACAATTCAAAAGAACAGATTTTATTAAGTCCCAGACTTTCTCTGAAGCCACTAGTAATGACAAATTGTTGGCTAATAGTTTTATGCTGAGTTTAGTTAACTTTTAGAATGAGAAATGATTCTATAATCTTGATTTCAGTAAGGATACTGCTTGCTGAACTGAATATTTATGACTCTGGGCCTTTCTATAAATAACTGTTTAAAGCTATAAACATTAAGTAATGAAGGCTTTGTTTCATCCTACAGAGTCCGCATACAATTCATGCTCCTTTCCTAGAACACTCGGTAGACTATTTCATAGTAGCTCATCTCATGTTCTACTTATCATCTGATGATGGAGAAAGTGAAGTATACTTCGTTTCTAGATGTCCATTTTTTTTTAAAGCTTATAAACAACAGAAATGTATTTCGCCCAGTTCTAGAGGTTGGGAAGTCCCAGCTCAAGGTGCCAGTAAATTCTGTGCCTGGCGAGGGCCTTTTTCTGCTTTGTAGGTGATTCCTTCTTGCTGTGTCTTCACACGAGCATCCATCCTTTGATCATGTCATGGGAACTTTATCACATAGAGTACAATAAAGAATATAATCATAACTATTCATCAATTCAACAAGAGGACATTTTTGATTGTTTTCCAAATATTATATTTCTATAAAGCTTGGCTTTTACATACTCTGCAATGGTTAAAGTGATCAGATAAGTTTTTAAAATTTTTTGTAAATTATTCTTTAAGGAGAATAACACTAAAGAACTATTACATGTAAAACTTAGCTTAATAGGGAAATAATTGGTTTTATTTTGAAATGAACATAAGCATAATTTTATATAGTTACATTTTAAAAATAATTTTGCTGGTTGAAAAATTCATACACCTAAATTTGGTAATTATTTTAAGATATAAAAACTTGTTTCTTATTAAAAATAAGAAACAATAAAAAATTAACATTATTTTCTGAAGATAATATTTCATCATCAGAGAGAATACTACTGACTACAAAGGTGAAATGACTCCATGAGTATGGAGACACGAATCAGAGATTCTGAGTTTGTAATGAACCTTAACTAATCATAATTCTATTTAACACATCTGCTGTCATTTTTTCTTTTATCTCTACATACTGGAAACATACTGAAATACTATCATTATCTGAACTCGTAGATGTAAGTTTAGGTGCAAATAATAAGCATGTGATTCAAGCGCCACAAATAACACATATACACAATCAGACCATGAACGTATTATTATATGAGTGATGTGAAAGCTTGTGAATGATCTGGCTAATTCAGAAAATATCAGTTACATAGTTCAGTTAGGATTAAGACTTTCTGAGCTTGGATTTCTCCAATGCTTTGATTATGTGCATGATTTAAAAATACTCATTATTTCCCTCATGAGATTTATTTTATTTGTTGGAGATTTAAAAATCAGTGAATAGAGTAGTTCTTATTTATTTCAGGCACAAAACTGATAATAATTCATTAAGAAAAATGCTTTTAAACTGCAAATGTTTAATAATTATCACATTTTTAAATTCATGTTTCCCCACTTCTAGTGAAAATAATAATATCTGTGTTTGCTCTAGCAGCACATACACTATAAATTGGAAATGGTGATAAAATCTTACTTAGAAAACAATAAAGTGGTTTGCAAGCTTTATACCTCATGAATAAGCTGTAATCAGCCAAATTTTGAATGTATGTGGTACCACATAACATTGTTTTAAACAAACAAGTAGTGATGATACAGATATCTATTAGAGGCTCTCTACTTAAAAATTCATTCTTTTTAGAAATTAAAGTGACTTCCTTTCCTCGTACAAACTCAATATATGGAACACAGACTGATTATTTTTGTGGTGTGTGTGCAATGACAAGTGAATCTCCGAAATTTTCCAACTCCCAGTAGCAAACCAGAGCTTACATCAACTTGTAAGAAAAGAATAAAATATTGCAAAAGGACCCAGAGTAGTCATTAAATCATGCTAACTTTTTGTAGGCAAAAAAAAGAAATCATTGTTAAACTTTGACAGTTTCAATATTGGGTCATTTAATTCTACAATTTTGACAGTGAGATATTTGAGGATGATGCCTTACTTGTGACATTTGAAATGAATTACACTTACATATTAGGATTTCTTTACATGATGCTTTATCTAAATTGTTACATCCTTATCTTCCAAAGAAAATTGTGGTACTATGTATGTGTGAAACTAAACATTTAAAACAATGTTTTATTATTTATTATAGAATATACTTTTTAAATAGTAAAACCAACCCATATTAGTTTCCATAAAGCTGCCTTAGGGAACTATTGTTTTAATATGTGGAAAATGCAGTCAAACTCAATGAAATGTTTGATATGTAGTTTGATTATATGTTTTGTAGAGTTACTAATGTAAGTATTATTAAAGCTCTTCCCTTTCGATTACATTATTTTCCCACATACAGTGAATCAAGGTAACAAGGGGTTGTTTTTCCATTTTGTTTTCTGAATTGGTTATTTACACTTTTGAAACCACAGAGACAACTCCCAAGTCTCCCCATCATTTTATTTTGCACAAATCTTGCCAATAACTCCTCAAGGCTCATAATCTAAATCTAGAGGACATTACAGAAATTTTTTTTCTAATAGTTTTCAAATGTGCTTATGTACTTTTCAGGGTCCTGACATAAGGAATTTCATTATTGCAAGTTGTATGTAAAATATAAATTAAATGCTAGTACATTTAACTATGAAGAACAAAATTTCTTTAGTATATAAGAAATGAGTAGAGTCAACTCAAATCCAATATTTGGAATCCAGCTGCATCTTGTGCCAAAAACTATATGGGTTGCATTCAGTGGAGTGAGCAGACTAACTAAGGTGTACGAAAAGAGGTGTTGCATTCAATGTCAGTGGCCCAATAAACTTGGGTTAAAATAAAGACTCTATGTAAGGTATCTGGTTTGGTCTTCATTTTAGTTTATAATGCTTATGTAAAGGGGTAAGCCAAGAAGATTATTCTTGACCACACTTGAAAATGGACTCAATTACTGAGATTAAATTTCAGTGTATTTTATAAAAAATATTACTTTCACAGAAGTGAAGAGATACAATAGCACAATGGTGGTTACAATGGTAGAAATACATACTGCCAATAAAATGTTAGCAAGAGATTTAAAAATGACTGTACAGCACCGCATCAGAGAATTGTGTTAACAACAAAATGATTAATATTGTTTTTCAATATAAATGAAATCCTTACTTTTTTTAAAAGAAATAGATGGGGTAAAAGTGCTTTTTGTTCTTCTAATTCCTACCAAAATATTTCCTGGTATGGAGCAAAAGACAGCAAAAAAATGACAGTTAAAAAAAAAAAAAGACATTCATGCATTTAAGCCACCATTAGTCTCTGACTCTAATATAAGGCAGATCATTTATCTCTTGCAAAACTATGACTTTAGCCATTTAAACTCTTTTGTTTTAGTGCTTTTCATGACAAGGACATGATAGGCCTTATAAATTTAGAAGTTAAGATGTATTTCCAACATGGTAAGTTAGACAAGCTCAGCTATTTTTTTGAAACACCAACTTTACAAAAAAAATGCTTTGCTTTGGAGAAATGATAAAAAATAATAATGAAGAAAAAAAAATGGAAGGGGTCCTATAGAGTTTATCACAAGTTACACTGTTTAGATCAATGAAAACATATCACATTTGCCTATGTGTCATCCTCTGTCTTGATGATATGGAAAAGGGTGACATTGAACAGGACCTGGTGGCCATTGTTCCAGGCATAAAGAGCTCGATCTCTTGCATTGTAGTCAAGCATGGATATGTGAAAGTATTGGTTATGGAAGGGAATGTCTGTGTACTCATATGTGGAGGTTTTGGTGGAATAGGAATAATACACCTTGGCTCCAGTTAAGTGGGAGTTGGTGACATACAGTGTCCCACAGATCATGAAAGATTCCCCTGCACTTCTCTTGGGGTAGCCAGTGCTCCAGCTCTTCATCACCTCCAAGGTATCTTGGTTAAGTTGGCTGATGACAATATTGCCTGCATTCTGGTTAGTTGCATACACAGCCCACAGCCCGATTTCATCAGCCATTAGGTCGATGTCAGAGAATCCACCCCACGTGTAGGGGTAAACATTATGAAAACCAGCATACTCCAGGCTTCGTTGGGCAAGCACTCTCCCCATATCAAAGCTGTATTTGATGATGATATTACTCTGATACTTGTTAAAATAGAGTGAGCCATTGTAGACAACATGGTTAGTTCCTGCCCACTTGAAAGGAAGGTTGTATGTCCTTGATTCAGCCCCACTGACAAAGTCTGCAATTGATTTGTATTCACGAACAATTTTATTGTTAGTATAACTGTCCATGTACCAGACCTGAGAAGAAGGAAAAAAATAAATGGAGTGACTAAATTCTGTACTTTTCTGATAATTCCAAAAGAAAGACAGTGAGAGTCAGCACTTTTTATTATAATTCTCAGACTCTGGAAGCCACACTATCTTACTGCTGACCTGCTGCAATGTATTTCAGGCTTTTGTAAAAATATTGCTATGGTCTGTCTATGTGAAAAAGAAATAACTGAATTTACTACCTTGACATCAATTTGCTTTTTTGCTTTTTCTTTCTTTGTTTTTTAAATTCCTGACCATTTGGTGCATATCACTGAGTGAACCAAACATATGTCAATGCAAATTACAACACCTGATAAATAATACAATCAGTGAAAACTACAACAAACATAACCTTCAGCAAATTACATTTATTCTCTCTCTTGCTCTGGAAAAAATGCATAGTCTAGTTTTGCATATTAAACTGAAATAAGTACCATAGAATCTTCTAGAAACACTTGTTTATTGGGCTAGCTTGTAAGTACAACTACATTTTAAAGAAACCATTTTACTAACTTAATAACTAACTTATTTGGAAGGAACCCAAGAGAATCTTAATTTATACTGAGTTCTGTAATATGAGAGCTTGGCAAGCTTCTAGTATATTGATTTACATAACACAAACATTGTTAACTTATGAAAATACCCCCCAAAAGTTTCAGTGCTATTGTTTTTAAAATTACTTCTAGACTTCAGGGATATTTAAGCTTATTTAGTAAATTGGTTTTGCCCTTGAGTTTTTCATTTATTTAGTGCTATTTTTTTCACACTAAAGAACATACTTTAGAAAGAGTATGCAGGGAAGTTTGCCCTTGAGTTTTTCACTTATTTAGTGCTATGTTTTCATACTAAAGAACATATTTTAGAAAGAGTATACAGGAAGTTAGCCCTTCTCAAGCATAAAACATGACTAAAATCAATAAAATTAGATTTGCTAAACTGATGAATTAGAAGATGTAATATTTTACTAAAATAGATTTGCCATTCTTTCTTAGATATGTTAATATCAAACAGAAAATATTTGCAAATTATGTAACAGTTTTCAAGTACAAACAAATATCCCTGAAGAAAATGAATAGTCCAGAGGAGAAAAAGTGTAAGCAGAACTTAATTCTAAGCAAAGGTGTTTGTGGGAGAAACATACTCTGTTGTTTTTTTCAGATGCTAAAGGATCTGTCATCCAAGCACCAAATCGGGTTCCAGATGTCTTGACTGTAACTGGGCCTGTGATTTTCATCAATTTGCCACATGCTGAAATTAGAGAAACACAAACATGTTAGGTGAACAAAGCCAATGATTCCAGTATGCATACTCACACTAAGAGCAAAGAAGGGGATCATAGAACTAAGCCAATCCATGGGATTAATATAACATTGCTGAATAAATGATTATTCACAGTGGGTGCTGGGCCTTTAACCGAACATTGAACCATGAGGAGTTGCTTCTTCAATGCTCCAAATTTTAAACATAAAATTTTAAAGTGGGAAATGATTTGTACAATCTGTAAAGAAATAAATGAGGGACATCATTATCATTATACCAATTCAGTGGCAGCTTCTCTTAAGTAAAAAGTTAGAAAAATGAAGCAAATTGCCCATGGATCTGTTTAATTGATGGCTAGAAACTCCTGCCCTTCCCCTGTCCCTATGCTTTGTGACTATGGATAACTTATGCCAGCCAGAAAAACACTACCAATTGATTTTCATTCTATATTGGCAAAGAAGCAGTCCCCAAGAAGATAACTTCACAGGCTATAAGAATAAAAAATTCAACCACAGTCTATAAGAAAGATGTAGAGCTTTTAAAGGTAAATGCCTTATACAGGTAACAGGTCTGATAGGGCAGATATGAACACACACAGAACAAAACCCCCAAAACTCAAACCCTCAGACCCTGAAGTCACATGTAGATGAAAGATGAGGAGGCCGGGCACGGTGGCTCACACCTGTAATCCCAGCACTTTGGGAGGCCGAGGCGGGTGGATCACGGGGTCCGGAGATCGAGACCACGGTGAAACCCCGTCTCTACTAAAAATACAAAAAAATTAGCCAGGCGTGGTGGTGCGCGCCTGTAGTCCCAGCTACTCGGGAGGCTGAGGCAGGAGAATGGCGTGAACCCGGGAGGCGGAGCTTGCAGTGAGCCGACATCGCGCCCCTGCACTCCAGCCTGGGCAACAGAGCAAGACTCTGTCTCGGGAAAAAAAAAAAAAGAAAAAAGAAAGATGAGGAGATGTAATACGTGACAAAAAATTAATGATTTTCATGAAAAAAAGTTGTAATATTTTTATCAACCCAGCCTGGCTGTGAATAAGATCTTAGAAATAGCTTGGACTTCATAAATGCCAAAGCCAAAACCAAACAGAAAGCTACATACTTTTGTGAGATTAAAAAAAAAGATTACTATAAAGTTTTAACCATATTATAAAATAATGTTTTTGTCCCTTTATCTGGATTATATTAGTTTGGGTCACTTATTATGCTTATCTTTCTTTTTATTTATTTTAAATTCAACTTTTATTTTAGGGGTACATGTGCAGGTTTGTTACACAGGTATTTTGTACCCAGGTAGTAAGCATAGCACCCAATATATAGTTTTATGAGATTTTTAAACAGCAAAATTTAAAAGTGATTTATTAATTATACACATTGTGAAAGGCAATATGACTGCCTATAAATGTTGGATTTTGGTGTAAACAAAAAAGTCTTCTTTCTCATCCATTTATATCATGTTATTTTCTTCTATTTCTTTCTTTTTTAAAAACTTTTTTGCGTCCTATTTGTTCTACATATCTTCTTTCCTCCTCTGACTATTTAGAATTGATTAATTTCTATTAGTTCCTGTTGGTCCTTGTTTGTTTGGAAAGACAAGAATACCCAAAGCAAATCAAAGACAAACTAATTATAACTTGAAACTTATTTTGGCTCAGTTTTCTCTATATGTACTTCTTATAAGAATAATTTATAATTGGCAGAATACTAAGCTTTGCAGTTAGGAAGATGATGAATGGTAACATATTTTGCATTATTAGTTCAGTGATAACTACAAATTTAGTAATCTCTAGCATTTCATAAAACCTGAATTGAATATATTTTCCCCTTTATGTAAAAGAAATCAGATGTGATAGTATCGTTATATCCATAGAGTGGGTTACTTTATGATTTCCTCAAATCAGTAAAACTAGACCAATAATTCAGAAGACTTTATGACATTATCTATAGAATACCAAGACCTTGCATTAAGCCTATTTAGACGATATAAGCTCTACCTGCTATAAACACACAAACAATATATGAGTAAAGTAGTATCAGTTTGAACTAGAAAATGTTAATCATATTCTGAACAGATCTAGTTGAGTATATTTTCTGAATGCAGAATAAGTGGGAGTAATACTATTTTTAATAATGTCCCATATACATTTGTTAATCCACAGATGATATGAGCATGACAATTTCAAGTGTAAGTAGAGTGTAACAAATAGAAGGGCCTCTTTTTCCCCTAAAAACATCATAAAAGATGTGATTTTTTTTTTCTAAGCTTAGAAAAGTAATTCTGACTTAAGATGATGAAGTGATACATGATTTTATCTGCTTTCATTTTCTATGATCTCATTAAAATGATGGTAAAGGGGTAAACCATGAATGGAAAAAAAAAAAAAAAACAAAAGGAAAAAGAAAAGAAAAGGTACAAGAGCCATTAGTGAAGAAATTTGAACCAATTTCCAGAATGCAGGGTTGATGAAGAGTGGTCATTAAAGATGAAGATGGAATAAGATGCATTTGTGTCTAAGCAGAGCAAGTGAGACCCAAGGAGGGAGATGATCTGCCTTGAAGAGGAAAAATAAAGGACTCAGAAATATAAGTAGAAAGAATGCTAGGAGTCAGATGGGACTCTGAAAACAGGTACACCACTTAAATCATGCATTAAAAGCAATTGATTCCATCTTCATCTGTAGATGCAGAACTCCAGAAGGCAAAGGAAAAAAAATATGAAACTATGTTGGTGATCTGAGAGTACTTAGGGTGACTAATAAAGACATTGGAAGGCCAGAACAAAGGCTTCTACACAATGACATTGGTGGTTTCCCTTCCTACTGACCATAGAAAGAATTGTCAAGCCCTATCTTAATAATAAGAGTTTCCAAGCAGATTTATTGTTCAAAACTTTAAAAATGTATGCATATCCAAGGATGGCCAGATAGTTTCAAAAAGTTTGTAAGAATGACTGATGTAAATGTTCAGAAAAACCAGGGCTCCCCGCAGAAGACATGACTCAGAATAAACAAGATCCTAGTACCTTCTAAGAGATTTGTATAATATATACTGTGTATTGTAAAAGGAAAACACAAAAGAACTATTAGAAAACAAAAATATAATTATATTAAAAATAGGTTGCAAGATAAAAAGAGTTATCCCCAAAATAAAGCAAAAAAGATAAAAATGAAAATAAGAGAAAAAATATGGACACATCTCGGATCAATCTAGAAGCTCTAACATCCGGAGAGCAAGGTTTCTAGAATGAGAGGAGAGAGAAAAAGAGGGGAGAAAATTATCAAATAAATTATACAGGAAATCTCCCCAGTAACAAAACCTAAATATTCAGATTAAAAGAACACATGATAATGAATGAAAAAAAGATCTACTTCTAAAAAAACTACTGTGAAATGTTACAAGATTAAGAGTAAATTGAAATGGAAACTTTTTAGAGAAAGAATATGAGCTTGTCACAGGCAAACAGGTAGAATTAGACCAGAATTGGGCTTCTCATCACCAATACTGGATGCTAGGAGACAATGATGAGGGCCTTTATATTTAGGAAGAAAATCAGAAGAAAACGGAATAAAGATTTTTTTTGACGTGCACTTTCCAAAAATTTACCTACAATGAACTCTTTCTTCATAAATTACTTGGGTATATATTGCAGTGAGTACACCAAGACAGGGGAAGGCACCAGACAGGAAAACAGTGATTTCCTGTCCCAGAACGACAACTATGCAGTGGACCTTGAGAGCAACCATCCCAGAATGGAAACACAGTTCCAAGAGGGAGGTCTCAGAAATAAGTGGAATTGATACATAGATAGACTGTATGAGATATTCTAGAAAAACTGGGTAATGCAAAGGCAATTATTGATGTATACAAAATAATTCACTTGAATTTAACTCTAGTAATAGTCTCCACTGAATGGAACAAATATGACATTGGAGGTAAAGAGGAAGGAAATGTGTCTAAGTTCACCACTTAGCTCCCAAGGAACAATATAAACGTTGCTATAATAATCTAAACACTCATGTCTAACTCATAGAATCAGTCCATAAACTAATTACATAAAACTTGTTAGACATCTCATCTGCTCTGTGATTACAGGAAAGCCAAAATGTTTCCAATCATGACAACATGGAAGAATAGGTAAAGTCCACGTTGTTAGGGAATTAAGCATTGGGAGAAGAAATGGAAAGAAAGATGGGGGTGTAACTGTCTTCATATTTTAAAAATACGGTGGTAAGAGATTTTTCCTATTGTTGAAAAATAATGAAGATTTAAATCTAAGACTTGAAATTATAAAATTGATAGGATCGAAGTGTGAAGAGTCATGAAATCATATTAGGAAGAAACACGAAAGAAAGCGGAGTTGGCAAAGTTATCTAAATCCTCATCTTGCAGAGCAGGAAGTCAATAAACAAGGTCTAAAACTGTAAACCAAAATAATTGAAGAAAAAAAGCATGTTATTAAAAATTTAGACATAATCACTAATAGCCCTAAAATTAAACTGTGAAATGTGGTTGAAACTGGGGAGCAGAGCTAAAGAAGGAGACTGTTGCTTTTTATTCTAAGCATACAATTTTCCAGCTATGTGCCTACAATATTTAGGTTATAATGTAAAAAGTTAAAATAGCTACAAAAATTTAGTAGCCTTTAATTTTATAAAGCAAAAATCACATTTATATATTGCCTTTTGAAAAATCATTTCCAGGTTTAATATGCCATGCTTCCTTGGGGCCAGGAAGTAGATGAAAATGGAAGATGTAAATAGTTTGCAGAAATTTAAACTGTGAATGTTCTGCATTTTAATTTGGTCTTCATCCTGCAAGGAATAGATTGAAACTCTGTTCTTTAAACTTTTAGCTCTTACAATTGACATGGCAATCTCTTGCTGTTTAATTCTTTCAACCTTAAAAAAATAGAACTTATATTATGAATTGTGATAGTATTTATCACTTAATGCATCAGAGCTAATAAAATTTACAGTGGTTACTAAATGTGCAGGAGCTGTAATAAAAGATGCTGTACATATGATTCAAGTAAGAATGATGTGCATTTTCAAAGTAGTTAAATGATTACAATCTTGGAAAAATATACTCCTGTTGAAGATCCACTAGTTAAAGGAGAAAATGTTAGTCTAAAACTTAAAAATATTTTAAAAATGTGAATGGTTTTTATGATTATTTGAAAAAATATACATACACAGGATCTCAGAAGTCAGGTGAGTCGAATTTTGTTCTGAATACAGATTAATATAATGTCTCAAATATGAAACATAAACATAATGTAATGTGCATTCCCACAAAACTTTATACTCAGAGGAAATTGCCAAGTGGAAACACAATAGGTAAAAATTTATGGTGACCTCAAGTTCTTTCTGTTGTCCAAATGAATATAGATTTTGTAGTTACGGAGTTTGACTAAACATTTTAGATGGCCAAACTATAAAATTAAACTTCAAAGTGAAGTTTGCTTTGCCAGAAAAACTGCTTCCTATGATATAGGTACCTTATTAGCCAGACTGAAGCATGATTTGTACAAAGCAAGAAGACACGATCCCGGTATTTGTCTCAAATGTCTACATATTTCAGATGTTGAGGTGTACATAATCAGATGTTGATTAGTTGAAACCTGAACAAGAACTGTCCGTGGGGCTCTAATCATACCATGAGCCTTATCTAATCAACATTTCCGAACAACCCACAGCATATCACTGGCTTGGGGTGTCTTTGGCTTCGATGGTGCTTGAATCTAATCCAGCCTTGCATCTCTATGGCAAAGAGACACTGCTGAGCCTTAGATGATTTTGGCCAAAACTTAGGACAGAATTTGTACCAGAGGTTAAAAGCTTCTAGCTCTTAAACTAAACATTGGGTGACCATGGTAAAGTGATCTTTTGGCTAGTTGACTCTTTTATTTTGTACCTGGTTTTGTGAGGAAAACTGATTCTTACTCCAGTCAATCTTACCTTAGAAAGCAAACTTTACTTTCTTGTAGCACTAAGCATTTCTCTGAAATGTGTTAGAGGGTAAAAACAATGGTTACTATTTAAAGATTTAATAATTAATTTATTAATTTGACAACTATTTACTGTGAACTTATTTTGTACCAGAACTATTCTAGGTGCTGGGAATACAAAGGTGAAAGGGAGGCAAGTCGTGTGTTACAGCTTCTCAAAATAGTATTGCTTATGGTTCTACTGTTGCCTTTTTTCTTCTTCTTTTCTCTTTTTTTAAATCAACTGGCAAATAAATTTAAAGAAAGATGTTGTATCAGACCAAATCTGCATTGAGAAGAAAAGGACATAGCAATGAGTGCACTAAATATTTGTCAATATTAAATAAAAATTATTGAAATTCAGTCATGAGTACTGTACCATAACAGCATTCCTTAAGACAGTCTTCTTAGATAACTTGAAATATGTTTAGCCGTATTTGCCTCTACTCTTCTTCCACAAAACATATTCATAAGTTGTCAACATAGAAACAAGCAAATTAAACTATTGCTCCATGTTTAGTGTTTATAAAAAGTGAATACATAAAAAAATCAAATACAGTTATATTTCACCAAATCTCACTGATTTGTTCCTGCACATGTATCTTAAAGGTAATTGTTCTGTCTATATGATAGAACTTATTCCTATAATGAGGAAATCAATATATATATATAGTGTTGGCCAGGGAAGGTCTTATGAACACTTACGAACTTAGTGTTTTGCATTATTTGATTCTCCTCTGTGTAATCTTTGGGTTATGTTCCTTCATGTCTACCATCCATTAGCTGTCTTCTCTCTGCCCAGTGACTCAAAATGTCCAATTCCAGGCTTTGTCTTCATGGTATTAATCTTTATTTGATCTCAGTCCATCACAACTTTTACTCTTGGAGTCAAATCCTTTGGGTAAACTAATTTTTGTTGTATTAATCTAAGAAACATACTATAAATGAAGTCAATGTCCAAAAGCATTAACAATTTAAAAATAATAACTGCATCTTCAGTTTCTTATTCTGAAATAGTGAGTACGTTAAAAGTGTTATACTCAAAAGCAATATACTTGCTTAAAATCCAAAATAGGTATATGATAATTATGTATGAAAATGTCCTTTACTTTTCACTGACTAGGAGACAAAGTGCTTTGCGTAAAGTTTCTCTACATTTGGTGATCATGTAAAGTGGTCTTTTGACTAGGTGACTCTTTTATTTTTACCTGGTTTTGTGGGGAAAATTGATTCTTACTCCAGTCAATCTTACCTTAGAAAGCAAACTTTTAGGTGCTTAAAATAATAGCTTTTGTATGTGACCTATAAACAGGGGTGCTTCATTCATTTATTTATTCATTCATCCAGCTAAGGTTTTTTGTTTAGCAGAAGGCACTGTTCCAAATGTTCCAGATACTAGAGTTAACAATAATGAGAAAGCATGACACCTCTGTTCTGGTGAAGCTTACATTTTGGTGAGAAGAGAGAAATAATAAATAAAAAATAAATAAACAAACAAACTAAACATATCATACAGAAATAAATGTAAGGCCAAGATTTAAGTAGGGCAATTTTATAAAGAGTGACTGGGGAGCTACTTGATATTGGGAGGGTAAGGAAGACCTCTCAGTGTGTGATATTTAATTTGAGGTCTTATTGACAAGAGAAGGACATTTAGGCATTTAGTTTATTTACTGGAGCAGCTGTTTAGTGGATTTAGCCATTTAGCCATTTAGAGAATAGCTAGGGGAAGGCAGCATCTTAAAGTGGTTGGGGACATGGGTGAAAGAGTCTGCCTGGATTTGAATCCTGATTTTATCTCATTCACTGGAGACCTTGAACAATTTTATAACCTCTCAGTGTCTCACGTGTAACAATATATATATAATATCTATATCAAAGTGTTATTGAAAAGATTAAACAAAAAATAGAGGCTACATGTTTAAAATAGTGTTTGGTACATAGTTAAGTACTTAATAAATATTAGCTATTCTTATTGTTATTGCAAGGGCCTTAATATACTGCATGAGTTAAGAGGAACGAATAAACAGAAAGAAGATCAGTGTGTTTAGAATACACTTGGAACAGAAGACGACGAGGTTGGAGAGATGAGTAGTCCAGTAGTCCACATTAAATTTGTAAAATTTGTGAAGGAAAGATTTGGATTTTACTCTAGGAATGATGGAAAGTCATTGGATTATTTTAAAGGGAGAGGAGAGTGACAGAATGTAAGCTGCACCTGGCCGGGCGCGGTGGCTCAAGCCTGTAATCCCAGCACTTTGGGAGGCCGAGACGGGCGGATCATGAGGTCAGGAGATCGAGACCATCCTGGCGAACACGGTGAAACCCCGTCTCTACTAAAAAATACAAAAAACTAGCCGGGCGAGGTGGCGGGCGCCTGTGGTCCCAGCTACTCGGGAGGCTGAGGCAGGAGAATGGCGTAAGCCCGGGAGGCGGAGCTTGCAGTGAGCCGAGATCGCGCTACTGCACTCCAGCCTGGGCGACAGAGCGAGACTCCGTCTCAAAAAAAAAAAAAAAAAAAAAAAAAAAGAATGTAAGCTGCACCTTAGAAAGATCTCTCTAGCTACTGTATAGAATATTAATTGCAGAGTAGATAGAGTATAAACAGATAGTTTCATTAAAAGGTTATCTGTTGGGAGGCCGAGTTGGGTGGATCACGAGGTCAGGAGATCAAGACCATCCTGGCTAACACGGTGAAACCTAGTCTCTATTAAGAATACAAAAAAATTAGCCAGGTGTAGTGGCGGGTGCCTGTAGTGACAGCTACTTGAGAGGCTGAGGCAAGACAATGGCGTGAACCCAGGAGGTGGAACTTGCAGCATGCCACTGCACTCCAGCCTGGGCGACAGAGCAAGACTCGTCTCAAAATAAATAAATAAATAAACAAGTAAATAATAAAAAAGGGTTATCAGGCTGATTTAGGTGAAAGATGATGATGGAAGCAGTTGTGGAGATGGAGAAAAGTAGATGGACTTGGGGTATGTTTTTAGGATAAAATGGATAGGACTAGGCTTTGGATTAGATGTGAAGAAAGGGAATTTAAAAACTCAAAAAAAAAAAATCAAGGATAACATCTAGATTGTTGACTTGTCCACCTAGGCAGATTTTAGTGTCATTTACTCAGATGAAATGATTGAGGGAGGAATGGGTTTGGGAGCAAAAATCAACAATCCAACAAGGACAATTCTAAGTTGTTCATGACTGTAACACATACCAGTGGAAATAGTAATATGAATCTAGGGAACAGATACTCCTTTGAGTTTTGACAACACAGCTTTGATGATTGTTAGCATAATGATGACAGTGAAAGCCAGGAGTACATATTACCTTAGAGGGAAGGTATACACAGAAAAGAGAAAGGTATCTAGCACAGAACTCTGTAACTCACAATTTTTATAGGACTCAGCAAAGAAGCCCATGAATATATATAAGTGGGATAAAAAAAAATGTGGTATTAAGAAATCCAAAAGAAGAAAATGTTTTAAGAAGGATGTAGTACTGACCTGTGACAAATACCACTAAGATGTCTAGCAACAGAACATCAAAGAAATCACCATAAAATGTGGCAGCAAGAGTCGCTGCTGATTACAAAACTCAGATAAAGAGTGGTGATCCCAGAAAATGAACTGAAGTTGGTTTGAAAAGAACGTAAACCAAAGCAGCAGCTATAAAATATTCTTTCAAGGGAAAAGAAGCAGGGAGATAGGGGTAGGAAAATATGAGATTACAGGACATTTTATTGTTGTGCTGATGTTGGTTAAGAAAGGTTTGTTTATAAAACTAATCTAGTAGGGAGCAATACGCTGACGTTGTGAAAGACAATAATTAAATAAATGAAGTCCATGAGCAGATGGTAGTTTAATCTGTTTAGTAACCATGAGTAATCATGCTTCTATCTTTCCTTTTTTTATAATTTTTTGTGTGAGTGTCTGTCTGTTTTTACTCCCATTAATTTCCCAGGAAACGTTCTTAGAGTGCTATATTCCATCCAGGTTTGAACACTGAGGCATGAGTTAGCAAGCCTGGTTTCAAATCTAGGCCACAGCTTTCAGTCATCGTATGATGTTGGACAATGCACTTATTCTCTGGAGTGGAATTTCCTTATCTATAACGTGAAAATTCTGAGCTTGACATTTTTTCATTTTAACTAAGGAACACTGACTAGATAGTGGATCAACAGCATGTATATGCTGATAGAGAGAAGGTGGTATTTGTGGTTGTGGTAAAATAAACATCATCAGCGTTATGTTTATCATCACCATCATCTACCGTTATTCTCAGGAAGCAAAAAGCTGACAGAGCTCTCAATGTTGATTTCTTCTTAGTAGATGCTTCCCTCACAAATGGTTATTGATTTCCTAAGCTAGAATTCATCTTGCCAAATGAACTTAGTAAAATTAAAGTTACAGGAATGTATAAAATTGGCAGCGTTTTTGTTTATAATTTTGTGTACCTTAGTGTTAAGTAAACATAGGTATCCCCAGATTCTAATGGAGCACAGATATTGTAAAATGTGGTAACATAAAACAAACAATAAGAGTCATTTTTTATTTCTCAGCTTCCTCAAACTAGCTTTTGTTCGAATAAATCATTATCTTTCTCACTTTACTCTCACTTTTTATGAGGACAAAGGGAGCCAGACAGAAAGGGTAATTTTCCCAAATGCCTGGAAGACAAATGTTCCTGCAAAGGTGGATGGCAAAGAAGGAAGTTAGGAGTCTTGCTTCATTGATTTTCTCCTGCTCTGCTCTTCTGTCTGCAGTAAGATATGGAAACATTAGCATTTATAAAATATTGCATGTGCACATTGTGTGTATTCAGAAAATGTACTGAAATATACATCTTACCAAATGTAATAATTGAAGGAAGTGATCATTTTATTTCTATCATGACTTTTGGACATTAAATTTCTTATAATAGGTTACAATCTATATTTATCAATCAATAGCTCAGGAAAAGCTATCATTTGGGATTCAGCAGGACGATCAGTTGTTTGCACTAATGAAGTGTAAAAACCATCTGTCCTCTCTTTTATGTATATATATTTCTTACTCTGTAATATCCTGCACTAATAGCTTCTGGATTCGAATCCTAAGGCCATGCCTTTATAAACAAATCAAATGGATTATTGAATATGTTTATGGACAGAATGGTATTTCTTTTTACTTAAGGCCATCAGAGAACTCATGCATTAAGAAATACTGCTAAATACAGAACAAAATGGAGTCTCTTATGTCTACTTCTTTCTATATAGACACAGTAACAGTCTGATCTTTCTTTCTTTTCTCCACAATTTTTTGCTACCATGTGAGGAGACAGCCATCTGTGGACAAGATTTTAAGAAATCATCACTCCATGAAATCTTGGAAGCTTCTCTTTAGGTAGAGGCACATCAACTCTGAATGACCGCATGGAGGACAAACCCCACCAATAGGTCCACCTGCTGAGTGTTTTTATGTGATCAAAAAATAAATGTTTATTTTGTTTGAAAAAAAAAAAAAGAAAGAAATACTGCTGATTTGATCTTTAAAGTCTACCTATTTAGGTACTTAAAATAAGTTTGTCTGTACCATACATTTGGTAGTAAAATAAATTTATATTATTTAAACTTTTATTTGTCTAGTCTTACAAATTATACTAGTGAGGGAAAGGTAGAGATAAGAATGGATATTTAAAATATTTTGTTGGATAGAGCACCTGAATGAGTTTCTAATGACTATCTGGCTAATGGGATCAAGAATAATATGAACATGTCTAAATAACACACATTTTGCAATGTTAACACAGTTTTACCATTTTTATTATTTTTGAAACTTCCTTGACTCTTCCTTTTACCTTTTCTAGGATTAAGCCTATATTATGAACTTTTTTTTTTAAGGACAAGCCTGTTCAGCATTCAAACTGAACGACGACTTGTGTTATGAAATCCCAACTAATTTTACAATTCCTATTTGCCTTTGGAAATACAGGTTTTATATTATTAAGAGGCTCGTAATTTAGTTGTAATCTAGAAAAATGTAGGAGATAAAAGGAGGACAATTAATGATAAATAAATATATGATAAAATTTACCAATTACCAAAAATGTGGCTAAAATATAACTAAGGTTGCAGAGTTCCAGAAGAATGAATAAAATGCATAGACAATGGAGACATTGCCATTCTATTTTACAACCTCGAATTTTGGGAAGAGCAAGACTCCTTTTGATAAATGACTTATTTAAAGATTCAATTTAATTTAAAGGAATATTCTTATAAATTTCCTCTATTACATTTCTGAGTCAAACCTCACTCCTCTCTACCTGAGGCACACAGCTTGACTTTTTTGTTAATTCCTGCTTTCACTGAGATCTTCAGTGTCTCTTGCTTTAAGTGCTAATAAAGCAAAGTATCAGATGTTTTGGAATGAGATACTGCATTGCCATTGAAGACAGGACAGTTGGCAATGACAACAAACATGAAAAAAAGGCTGTGCTTTTATTTTCCTTTTCCCCCAGAAGCTTTTTGGCTTTGTAAAAGATATTGATGTGTTTTATATTTGATACACATTGATTTATTTCTTGAAAGCAACTTGAAGCTTTTGATTTTACAAATTAAATTTGCTCTCGAACATTCTGCAGACACTAATTTTTGTCCACTATGTTTCAGGTATATTGTGATGGTCTCCCAAAATTCAGCTAGAACAAGACGTTGATTCTGATCTCTCAGTGCAGGGAGAATTTATCTATAAGGGTATGAAGATTTAAAACAAAAAAACAAATGGGCATTTTCTGTAAAATGTATTAATGTACTAAGTGTCATGGGAGAGCAGGGGAGGTGGTTGTGGAAGACTATGCCGGGGGAATCCAACCACATTAATAGTTAAAGTGGGAAGGAAGAGTGTCCCATGACAAGGGAGAGGAAGTTCAATGTCAAGAAGGTAAAGAAAGCATGCACAATTGAGAAACTGAAAGATTAGAATGGTTAAAACTTAGAGTGAGTGCATGATGAGAACCTGAGAACTCAAGGCCTGGAGAATCGGGCAGAGTTCATTTCATGAAGACAAAGCATGCAAAGGTGTTTGGATTCCATTTTAAACGTAAGCCACTTGAATACAGGTGTAATATAACAAGATTTGTATTGGGGAAAGATCACACTAAATATTTTTTAGTGAGGGAGAGCTAAAAAAAATGGTTAGGAGGCCATTTGAGTAACTCAGTTGAAAAGTCACGAATGACACTCTGAATTAGGCTGGTGGAAGTGACGATGCAGAAGAGGTGGTTTTGAGAAATTGGTGAGAGGGGAGATAAAAGATGCAGTGATTACATGGTGGTGTGAAGCTTAGGGAAGAATCAGAAATGAATCTAACTTCTTTTTTTCCATAACAATTGGGTGGATGGTGGCTCTATTCATTAAATTAAAGTTATAGATGTATCTAGGGTTTTTTTTTTTATTATTTTGTACCCCACAAAAGACATTATGTGTGAGGAAAGAAATCTCAGTCTTTGAACTCAGAAGGACTTCCATGTAAAGTGATTGCCTCTAACACGAATCTTTGACAAGTTAATTTAAACTTTCTGAGTATCTGTTTTAGTGAAGTTGTTGATACTAATGCCTAAACCAGAGGTCTTGCATAGATTGGAAATAGCACATGTGAAGCAGCTGGCCTAGTGCTTGTCAAGCAGTAGGCACTCAATATTGCTGTAGTTATTGACTTATGTGTCAGACGTCCCCACTAAAATGTAACCTTGACAGGAAGAAGATGGTCTCCTTCCCATCCTTGTATCCACAAATACTTAGCAAAATGCCAGCACACATTAGAGAGTCAATAAATAATTGTTAAATTAAAGTATTAGCCCATAGATAATTTGGTTCTTGTTTAAAAACTAATTTGGCAGAAACAGTAAAGATAGTAACTCAAGTCTCTACTTGTGACCTTAAGTTTCTAGTGTTCCTTCTGTTAAACATGAAGTCTCAAAGTTGTGTCATAGAATCTAGTGCTTCCCTAGATGGCACCAAACCACTGCCCTAAAACGGCACTAACACGACAGAGTCAGGGGCAGAGGACTGGAAAGCTGGAAAGTCTTATTATAATCTACATTAAACATCTATTTTGTGTTCTCAGGGGTGTGTACAAACTTTAACCATGTTTTTTCAGTAGAATTCTCACATACATACAATTACATTCTGCATATCTAGGAATGTGATATGATTCAGTTAAGAACGGGGACTTCATTCTATTCCGTCTTTCATTGGAGTACATTAAGGACATAGAAAAGGACATTACTGTACCTCATTCAGGCCAGAGGGTCCATTGCTATTGACAGACTTTCCTAATTTCTCCAAATCTTTAATTCTGTAGTAGAAATAAGCAAAATGGTGCCCATGGTGCCCCAGTGGTCTTGATGCGTTGTGATTCCTTTGGGGCCTTATTTACCATTTGGGGGTAACTTAGATTTTGTAGGCAATGAGACTAGCTTGTTTTTAGCATCTTAAAATTCATGTGATGTACGCTGTGACATTTATTTAAAAGCAAATCCACTGAAAACGTGAGGGAAAACACATTCATCATTGTTGCAATTTTATTGTTTCTCTCTAATCCATTTCTACCCTGTACTAATTGGCCATGTGGGTTAAGAAGCATTTGTGTAGAGTGAAGATGCCATTGATGAATAAGCCTTCTTGCTCTTGTTACTATATTGCTGATTCTATAATTATCCAGTGTCCCACTCTAGAGCTGAGCAGCATAGCAACTGAATTATAGGCGCTTTTGGAACAACTGAGCCCCTGATAATGCTTTTTTTTCTCTACCCTTTCTGTTAATGGTCCTGATGTTAGTATCAGTTTTCTTCCCTAAGTGTATGCATTCTGATATATGGATAATTGGGCGTTTATTTATGAGATAATATTAGCCTTGGAGTTCAAGGGTTCTCAGCGATGAACTGATCCAAACTGTACCAATTGCCAGGAAATGTAAACACTAAATTGAGTGTTAATCAAACTATAACCTACTGCTATACTTAAAGTTATATGTTTCATTTCTTCTGCAATTGTGTATATACATACACATATTTATGCACCATATATAATAATATATATAATATATACTACCGCACATCTTCTTTCAAATAGAGTGGCTCTTTTAAAAATGAAAAATATGAAGTTTCAATTATTTATTTTTTCAGCAACCATGTGGCTTTATACTTCACTGTATAAATGACTGTATGGCTCTGCCTGGACGTTTTCTACATTGTAATTAAGGGTTGTGGTCCAGTCGATAAAATATCCTCTTTGCTCAGGAGATGCTCAATAAGTGGTTAATTGACCTAAACATGGTGGGATAGTAAAAACTATCCAGTTCTTGAGATAAAAAGCATGAAAAAGTTACATTCATTGTTTGTGGCAATGGCCTCTCTACTAAGTGAATAAAAAGTTGAGGATGGCTAATAATCTACGAAAGCATTTATGAAATGTGGGAACTATTTTCAGTATTTTATAAAATCATCTCCACTAATTTATGTAGCAAACATCTCATTAAATAAGAAAGTTGAATACCGATTTTATTGCTATTTGACATTTGTATTATGTTAGTTGCCAAGTTTTGTTTTAGGTTAGCTAAAATAAAAATGAATATTGATTAATTAAAGCAGTTTATTTGACAATCAAATTATTTCTAACATTGTGATCCACTGGAGAAAATTAATTAAAAAGATTCGTGATGTTACACACATTAAGGATCAAGTCCTAAGCATAAGGATGCTATAGAAATATTATGCAAAATTAAACAGGAAGAATAAAAAGGATGAATGTGTGCCTATTTAGATTAACCCTCTTTGTCCAAAATATCTTTTTCAGTATTGGAAGGGGCTATATGTGGGGGGTTATATGTGGGTTAGAAAAAACAAACAAATGGGGTTAAAAAAGAGCTGAGGAGAATATAGAACTACCCAGCTGCAGTACAGATTATTTCCGTCTAGGTAAACCAGACAGAATACCTGTAGAAGGAAAGCTCATTTCTAAAATTGAGCAAATCCCAGAAGTTGTTTTCTGTGTTGTTCATTCAAAAACATAACTGACATACTTTTAAGTTTCAGGAAGTTTACTAACTAGAATCATTCTATTGCCTATCCTTACTTCAGTAGAGTGCATTTGTACTCAGCAGATGCTGGGTCACTACATGCAATGCCTATGTGCTTGGGTTTATTGTGACATGCTAGGAATAAAAGAGTGAATTGATTCTCAGGGTCTGGAATGGTTTCTCTATAACAAATGGACCTCCTCCTCAAAAGAAAGTCAAAACCCCACACAGACAAATCCTACAGATTGTCACTTGCAGAAAATCTTTAACCAGATATTTTATGAGCTAATACAAAATGCATCTGGATATTTCTTTGTAAACTTCATATTATTGAGGACACTGGGTAATTCTTCATTTGAGATTTACTTCTTATCTTATTTTGTGGAGAAAACATCTGGCAAGCCCTGTCACTAATATGGACATTAAACTAAAGATATTTCTTAATATAAAAAGAATCAAATATAACAGCAAAATTTCCTTATGTAAGTAATGTTTACCTATTGTATATTAACCATAAACTCCACAACTTGAATTATAAAAGCAGAGCATGTAAAAGAATTATTTAAGTGTTATGTTAAATAAATAACTTTTCCCTTGCTTAGTCTTATAATGTCCTGCCATTTTGGCTCAAATAGGATGTGGCTAAAAAGATGCGTCTCTTGTTATGAGTAAAACAGATAATTCTCTGTTACTTGAGATAGGTAATACTCTGTTGAAAAGTGTGTAAATTATTCCTATGACTCCTTATAGAGTAAATTCATTCACCAGATATTTATTGAGTGACTTTTCTTCACCAGGTAGTTTTCTAGGCATTGGAAGATACAACATGTAGAGTGAACATGATAGACATTGTTCTTGTCCTCGGAAAAAAAGTCTAGCAAGACACATTGTACCACACATGCAATGATAATGAAACGAGAGAAATCCAATCATTAGTGAAATATCAGGGTTTGGAAGTGCCTGGCAAGGACACAAGCCTAGTCCGGGAAGGCAATGAATGATTCTAGCAAGACACAACATTTAAACTGAGACCTGACGAATGAATAGTTTATCACATGTGGCAGGTGAAAGTGTGTTGATGGAGGCTGGGTACATAGGGGAAGGAGTGTTTCAGGAGCAGAAACAACCAGCATCGTATAACAGCTCCATGGTAAGACAGTGTAAGGCACACATGACTGGGACTTAGTATGTGACGAGAGAAGTGGCAAAAACTAAGCCTGGAGATACAGAAGGGGCCACACGTGAAGGGTCACGTAAGCCATGGACTGTATCCTATGACATAAGGTATCCATAGGAGATTTTAAGCAGAGCAAAATAATTTCAGGTTTATACTTCAGAAAATCCCTTGGGCAATAATGTGTACAATGAGTTAGAGAGGAATGAAAACTGGAATCACAGAATCTATTATACAAAGTTGACTGTTAGGAGACCAACCGTAAATGAAAAAATGCAGACTGTGTTTGACGAGGAATACAGAGCTGAGGATTCTTGAACGTGTGTTTAGGCCTTCAGGTTTACCTTATTTCCTCCTGATTCATTTTGTTGGATTCTTTTAGAAATCCTGTTATGATGACAGAGGAGCCTCTAATGTAGCAATTTCCCACACTATTTTGAGACTGTGATAACCAAATGCAACATTTTGCATTTTGGATCTCTTTTTATCACTTGAAGCATATTTGTAAAATAGTCTTTACAATGTTCTTGTAAGCCACTCAGATTTTATTTTAAATGTTTACATTTATTCACTAAAGTCTTCTTTACTAGAAATTAATCATTTTTTTGTGTGTTCTTTACTTCTCTTCCCAATTTTCCTGATCCACAAAAGGATGTATTTATCTTGAGAGAACACTTTCTATGGGTATTGACTTGCCCTCCCTGTCATGTCACATCATGTCAACAACTAAAATACTGATCCTAAATAAACTTGTAACTCTTCCTTATTCGATTCCTGACCACTTGTTTATTTCACATTCAAGTTGCAGACTAGTCCCATGTTGACTTAAACTGAATAATTAGCTCATGGATATCATGAAAGAATTTGTAACTCAGACCAGATTGGACCACACATTTTAGGAGGCAAGAACTAGAGTCCATGACCCATGCATGTCACATGCTTGATTCTTTACGTAGTGGTGAGTTCCTATTGAAGTAGTTGCCACCTTATCATTTCTTGAGTAGATCAGAGCAGTTGATGGCAATTCTGTAAATTGGAGGAATTGTTTCCATTTTCTTTAATAATTGCTGTTTGACATTTGGTCCCAGGATAACTTACCTTTCCCTAGTCTCTAAATTTCTCCACTAAGCAAAAAAAAAAAAAAAAGCCTTTTCCTCTAGCCAAGCAATGACTGATATCACATATTGGAAAATGAAATGTATATCCACTAGTGTAGTCCATAGAATTGACTGTATTTGCCAGACTACTTATTTGAAGCCACCAAATGGTAACACAGTGCTCTAAAAATCAACAAATCATTAGTCTAGCGCAGAGTACCCACACATGCTTAAGTCATTAGGGGACACTTCACACTTAGAAAATGGGCTCTGGTTTCTTTCTAATTAGATATTTTATGACTCTTTATAAAACGTAAGAACACAATTTTCTTTGAAACTATATAAAAATGTAACTTAGACAAATGAAATTGCCATACTCACTTAGCTTTTTCATGCAGTCACGAAGTCTGGTTTCCAAGCTCAGTACTCTTTGATGTAGTTCCTCGTAGTCATAGGCACCAATTTCCTCCTGAATTCCAGTGAGGACAGCAGACAGATTCCGTATTTCCTCCTTGAACTGGGTGATTAACTTAGCATCTGTTTTGTACTGTTCCAGCACAGGGATCAAAGGCAGGAGCTCATCCATTTTCTCTTTCAACTCCTGTGAAAAGCAGTCTATTGTTCCTGAGAGTCATTTAAAACAGATCATGCTACTCTGTTCCTTTTATTATGATACTTAAAGGAAATTATTAAAACAGTTTCAACATTTCTTATTGATTTTTGGTTGAAATTAGGTATTTTGTGAAAATTTAAGTGGTCATTTGATGATTAGTAGTAAGTCCATTTATTTCAGCTTTTCTATACAAGAATCTTTCTTTAATGCTTACTTTTCTACAGCAAATGTCTCCTTATTATAATTAGAAAAACTTCCTATAGTAGAAACTATGGGTTATATACTATCTCGTTTTCTGGTAACATTTTATATAGTGAACGATGTATTATCTAATTAAGAAATATAAGCAGAATCCATCTTCTAATTATGAATTAAGTTTGAATAAAGTGACTGAAAATAGATCAAATACCCTATGATTGTCCAGTTGAGTCTAATCATCCACCTACTAAATATCCATGTTATGGGGCACATACAGAAAATTTTGGACTCTGGATCAGCTTTTCTCTGACACTTAGAATTTTTCCATCATGGCCATCTACCAACTTTGTTTTTCCTTTGTGCTCAGGTATTCCTTGATCTTTTAAATATCAATTTTAGCACAACTTCATTATGAGGTAAGTTTAGAAAGTATAATAAATCACGTGAAGCTTCCCAAGGCTCAAAGAAATGTATGTTACTGTTTACTAATTTGAATTATTACCTATACTTCGACTCCATTTATTTTACCATAGATAATTTAGAGGTCGTTATGTATGGCAGAATTGCTTGCCCATGTAGTGAATTAACTCTTTAAGAAACCAAAGTGTGTAATTTATGTAACAGATGAGCCAGTTACACAGAGTTGTTTGAAGCTGAAGCATTGACTTTCATCAAACACACACACACACAAATACACACACACACACACACACGAAGTGTATGTTGTCAAGCAGTATCCCTCACCCCTAGCCATAACAGGACTGAAACATGCCTACAATTTCACCTTAGTCTCTAGACATGTCACCTTTACTTTTTTCTCTTTAACTTCATAGTAGTGGATAGGTGTATATATATGCATATATATATATGCACTTATTTATTTCAGGAGTTTGATTCAATTATTAATTTATTAGAAATAATATCATTTGTGGAAAGAGTTGTCCCTCTTATGATTATTTGAGAATAATACATAGGTGCTGTCAGAAATCATACTGTACACTAATGTAAGGAGCTGAAAATTGCATTTTTAGATTACATTCAGGAGATGCTATTACTATAAATGCATTAAAATAGCAGGAGCTCTCATTGCTGCCCTGATTTATGGGCTTGAGTTTCTTGTGGGGAAATTTCCACTTGCTCTGTAAGTTCAGAATCTTTGAATTTGTTCACATGTACATATTGAGTGGGAGGCTATGGAGATACTTAATAATGAGAAAGATTCATAAATATCACAGTCAAAGGCAGAATTGCAGAGCTTTGCTCATTTTGTCAGCTCATTTGGAAACAGACTTATCAGAGTATCTTGCAGCATCCCTAAAGGAAGACACAATTGTTTCATTAGGATTTTAATGAGAATATTTCTGTTAGTATCATTTTCTGCACATTATAACAACTGTTACAATCAAAGGTTTTACATCATACTATGGCCATATTTAAAAGAGAGCAATTCAATGTGAAAATGCTGGTAGCTTTTCTTCTCCCTCAATTCAAAACTAGGTATTTAGATTTGTTAATCTTTTCAACAATTCCTAAGTTGATGATTGGCAATCAATTGTGAAACTCTGGAAACTTATATGAGAGCATTAGAAAGTCCACCCAATGCTCATATCAAATACTTAAAAGATTACAGTAGAATAGCATAGATCTGTGTTTGCTAATTTCTTCTAATATTTCACTTTCTACTATGTTGCTTTTATATCCAAGTTCTTAGCTAGACTAAGCCAACATCAATCTCTTCATCTAATAATGACAATCTCAAGTATAGTAGTTGGTATAAGCTTTCTGTCTGAAAGAGTGTAGAAGACAAAACCTACTTAACATTCTTGATAAGATGGAAATTGTGTATCAGAGGGAATTTTTTTTTTTTTCTTTTGAGACGGAGTCTCGCTCTGTCGCCCAGGCTGGAGTGCAGTGGTGCGATCTCGGTTCACTGCAAGCTCCACCTCCGGAGTTCACACCATTCTCCTGCCTCAGTCTCTTGAGTAGCTGGGACTACAAGCGCCTGCCACCACACCTGGATAATTTTTTTTTGTATTTTTAGTAGAGACGGGGTAGGAAGATTTTTTAAAAAGTATTCTTCAATATTGAATTTACTTTGGAATGTTCCATTTCCTCTTTTCAAGTATAGTACTAGCACCTAGAACAAAATCCAGCTCATGGTAGGTCTCAACAAATAAATAAACTCCACAAATATATGTTGAGCACCTAATGATTATTATTTGTAATTCACAGACCTAAAGTCTACTTGGAGAAACAATGCAGCATTAGTGTTAGGAGGTATAAGTCTGGAGTTGGATTTTGTGTGTTGAATCTTGGTTCTCATGCATATTAGATATATGTCTCTGGACAAATTACTCAATCTCTTTGATATGGTTTGGCTCTGTGTCCCCACCTATACCTTATCCCAAGTTGTAATGCCCATATGTCAGGAGGGACCAGGTGAAAGGTGATTGTATCATGGGGGCGATTTCCCCCATGCTGTTCTGATACTGAGTGAGTTCTCATGAGAGCTGATGGTTTTAAAGTGTGGTACTTCTGCATTCATGCTCTCTCTCTCTCTCTCTCTCTCTCTCTCTCTCTCTCTCTCTCTCTCTCCCCCTCCTGCTGCCTTGTGAGGAAGGTGCCTGCTTCCCGTTCCACCATGATTATAAGTTTCCTGAGGCCTCCCCAGCCACGCAGAACTGTAAGTCAATTAATCCTCTTTCTTTCACACGTTACCCGGTCTCAGTGCAGATCTTTATAGCAATGTTGAGAATAGACCAATACACTCTTTATGCATCAGCTTCCTTATTTTTAAAATGGAAATGAAAATAGTGCCTGAGTTACAAGATTGTTGTGAGGATTATACAGTTAAGATCCTGAAAGTGCTTAGAACTGTACTTTGAATAAGTATAATATTCTGAAAAATCATTATTGTTATTATCATTACTATTATTTGGATTTTGACATATAACTTCAGCATATACTTGGAATACATGAACTAGAAAATCCAAGTCATTGTCACAGGTGCTGCTGCCTGAAAATTGTTTTCTTATCAGTAGCCTGCTGATTTGCTGCTAGGCAATTTACAGGACTAGGCACATTATTTCTTTGGGGTTTATCTCAGTTTTGTATCCTTTTTGTTTCTTAGTTTCCTGTCTTCTGTCAAAAGTTCCCAAAGATGCACATGCTTCATCATGCATTTCCCAGCCCTGTCAACCCTTACACTCTCGAGCTGTCCTTTGGCTTTGCAGAATTCTCACTGCATTGTCCATCTGTGCCAGATAGTCTGAGCTCCTCTCCTCCTGACTAGTTCCTTCTGGGAATGTTCTTCCCACACCTAAGGTGCCAGCTTGCTATTTTCTACTTTGCGGATGACCCCAGCATTGGGTTCACATTGTTATTTTACCATCTACACTCTAACCCTGAGCACTGAAAATTGACATAGTAAATCTTTTGGTTTTCTCGACTCCCCCTATAATTTAGTAGTGGAGGGGTAGGGTCACCAGTATGAAACTGCTTTCTCATAACTCTTCTCCTGGTCTTTTTAAAGCAAAATTAATTGCTCCTCCCTTTGCCCTCCTGAGTAATGTTTATGCCTTAATTCACCATCAATTCACCTGCCTGTTAGTTGTCTTTCATAGAAGAGAGATTATGTATTATACATCCAGCAGAGGGGCCAGCCGCACCTTGTGTGTGGTATGTATGTGCTCAATAGATACTGGCTAAAATTAATTATTTTGCTCTTCAACCTCATATTCTTCTCTGTTTACCATTTATCCATAAGTTTCCTATTTATCCAGTTCACTCATACTCTCATTTTCAATAATCTTTAAATTTAAGTATATTTTAAATCTTGCTCTAGTTTGTCCTAATTTCTTAACCTGCTGGCTTTGCTTACTTCTCTCTTCAATTTAGATCTTATGACTAATCACTTCAGTTCCCTCTCTTTTCAATACCCTTAACTTTCTTGCCCTCTTTTTCTTCTGTTGTCACCTTCTGGGTAAAAGTTTAAAATGAGTTCAGAGTGTAACTCTCTTCCATACCTCTTTACTCAGTCTCTTGAGTACCACTGAAGAAAATTACAAAACCATGAAACTTTCTGCCACATTCAAATGTGTTATGCAGAGACTCAGTTATATGTCCCTCACTAGCTCCCCACCAGACACCATTATGTGTAGGAAGCAATCTTTTCCTTTCCAAGGACTTGAATTCAGATCCACTCCCTCAACATCAGCCGTGAATCTCACTTCCTAATTCACAAGAAATCTAGAGGCTATTAAGTGGGCAACCACAGTGTTTTATGAACTATGGGCTGTGCCTTGGTAAGGCAAATGGTTTACTTTTAATGGGAGCTCAAATTGCATTAGCAGGCCAAGAGTTTTTTTCTTAAAATTCGTAACTCTTTCATAGATAGTTAACAAAAGTCCACATAGCATGATTTCTTTCTCCATTTTCAGTATTTGTAAATAATTACCAATAAAACACTTAAAATCTAGAAAAATATTTGTATAAATTTATGAAATAACTCTCTCCATATGCTCATATTAATGGCATAGTTGTCTCTTTAAATAATTTATACCATCTACATCTTTCTTCATATTAGCAGGGCATAAAACCATTAGAGAAACATTTATAATTTAATTATTAATTTTCCTTGAGGAAATTTTCCTTGTTTCAGAAACTCCACCAAACTCTATAATGATGAAGCTTTTTTTTTTATAGCAAGGCTTCTATGTCGTCCTACCAGCTAATGGTCAGTTTCAGTGGAGAGATGACTGAAATCCCTATGAGTCTTTTACTTTGCACACATGGGCCAATGCATAGTCATTTCTAGCTGAGTGCCCCACTGCTGTCCATCCCACTCCGTGTCTGATTTGGATTGACAAGATTGCAGAAGTCAAACCTACCTGAAAATGCTTGGTCATAAGTGTCTTTCGATCATCTTCAATCTGCCGAAACTTTGCCTTCAACCCTTTCATTTGGGTTTCCATTTTTAAAACATATTGGAAATCTCTCTGAGTTCTCAAGTTTAAGACTTCAATAGACTGGGACATGTTCTGAACCTGTTAAACAAGAATATTGTCTGTACATTATTATCTGTTTGCAGGTTTGTGCAATAACTAAAAAAAATAGCAAAAATATCGTTAACATAAAAACTAGAAGTGCCAAATTCATAATTGCATTCCCATATGACACATTTTCAGAAGAGCAAGTCTTCAAGATAAACATTTAAACAATTCAGCAAGAGAAAATTATACCTAGATAGGAAATTTAAAAATGGGCATTCTATCATTAGAACTGACTGAATATAAATGAGTTTAATACATTAGAAAAATAAGCTTTAAAAATAGGATTTTCATTTTAAGGCTTTGTAAGCTAATAACACCCCAACCTGTTAAATGTCAAAATAAGTTGTTTCTCTAAATACTAATTCTAACTTCTTAAATATCTAGGATGTTTAGCAGTTGTGGATGGTAGTGAAGAGTTGAAGAGGCCTAGAATGCATTCATTCTAGCTCAATAAGTTCTTAATGGGTCTGAAGTACTCCCAGGGGTGAGACTGAATTGACCAAGACAAGTAGCAGTACTAGAAGACTCCCTAAATTGGACAGCATGGTGTTTGAGGAACCCGGAAAATGGTAACTACAGCAAGTGCTTGGTAGACAGGTCTAATAATGGGGGATTTGTTAAATAGAGAAATGGAATATGAATGACCCATTATAAAGAATAAGATAGATCTCTCTACTGTTAGTATTCAAAGCAACAATTTTGGTATCACCTAGGAGTTTGTCAGAAATGCAAAATCTCAGAAAGGCTCATCCAGAACTACTGAATCAAAATCTACATTTTATCGAGATTCCCAAGTGATTCCTATGTCTATTAAAGTTTGAGAAGTACTGCTCAACATGGAATGATTTCAATGAGAAAAGCAAACATAAAGATCTTTACATACTTTCATCTTTTTTGTTGCTGTTGTTGTTGTTGCTGTTGTTTGTGAGATGAGGTCTCACTCTGTCACCCAGGCTGGAGTGCAGTGGCGTGATCTCAGCTCACAGCAACCTCCACCTCCCGGGTTCAAGCAATTCTCCTGTCTCAGCCTCCTGAGTATATGGGATTACGGGTGCATGCCACCACGCCTGGCTAATTTTTGTATTTTTAGTAGAGTTGGGGTTTTACCATGTTGGTCAGGCTGGTCTCGAACTCCTGACCTCAGGTGATCCACCCATTTTGACCTCCCAATGTGCTGGGATTACAGGTGTGAGTCACTGTGCCCGGCCAATCTGTTTATTCTAAATCAAATACACATACTTGCACACACACACAATCAGTAAAAAGCTATTTTCATTGAAAAAATGTGAATTACAAAGGGATGACTTGTTCAGACACAAATTTTTGTCATCAGATAAAGTGACAATGCTTAATGGATCAACCAGATGTAAAGGTCCCGTAATTGATACATTCCTTAGAACTATAATATTGGCAAAAGGTAATGAATACTGCCTTGGCCTGCCTCAGTTCTTTGGCTTTTTTTCACCCTTTGCTATTCCCTCTGCTGTCTTGATCCATCACCTTGCCCTATTTGAATCCTGTCCTTTTAGGACATAATACAGTCTGGCTTATCTTAAAACTAATTGTGTTATGTGGATGTGGGGTAGGGGCAAGGAAGTGGCTCTTCCTCTGTGAGCTCCATGAGGTTAGAAGCTGTGTCTTACTCATATCTCCTATTTCCAAAACCGTACACAGAACCAGGCACAGAATAAGTGCTCAATAAATATTTATTGAGTGAAATTATCTGGGTTTGTAATAGTAATAATAAGTAATTAGAATTTTAAGGAGAGTCTTCCTCCTCCTCTCTCTGGTTAAGCAACAGCATTATAGGACTATAAGTATTTCTTAATTTACTAAAAGTTTAATATTGAGAAAGCTTTATTTTTATTTTTAAAAATATCTAGTCTCACACAAAATTACTAAGACAACATTGAAAGCATGGTGACGACATTGTGGATAAATGCAATGCTTTCAACATAATTTTCTAACTTCATTTGTGGTTAAACATGAATAAGGAAAATCCATTTGCATTAAAAAAAACTGTCTACTTATTTACATATGCCATTTGTCTAGCATTAGCATAGCTGATATACTGGAAATAATTCTATGTACCTGGGCCAAGTCCTACAATTAGAAAATGATGGGAAAGATAAGGTATTCTGGATAAAGTTAAAATAGACTGTCTTTATTTCTGTCTTTGACTCACCCTATAAAGTTAATTTTCAACTTCGTTTGTGTTACAGGAAAATGCACTGAGATAATTTTTGCTAAGACTTGATTGTGACCTATATTGCAGAATCATGTGTAATTAGAGGAGCTACATTAGGGGTAATGGCTAGAGCTAGAGCTGTCTAATTGGGCAGGATTTGGCTTCAGGTTGTCTTAAGCATCTCCGGCTGGCTGTACCTAAGATTGTTTAGTTTCCCACTTGCTATGGAGGCCCACAGAGCATCAGTTTCCTGATGATACAGGAGACTGGATACCCATGACGACATATATAGGGAAGGAGAACTGTCTGCTATGTTCCCTCTTTTTGTCGGCTTGTCTCTGCGGTTGTTCTGTGATTCAGCTTTCCAGAGGTGTTTCTGTGATTAGGATCTCTCAGCATAGATTGGCAAGTTCATTGTCACCCTTCCCAGATAATTTTTTTGGAATTTCTATTTATTCTGGTTCTTTGTATAAATAAAATATCTGGGGATTTTCTGAACTTAAACACAAATTAACTTAGATTTTCAGTCTCACTCATGATTAGTGCAGCTACCTGAAAAAAAATTCTATTAATTAAATATGTTTGGACAGCCTTGAGTTTAACACTTATAAACAGATGTCTTGACTGTAGGACTTAACAAAACCTTTAGTAGCAAACTTTGTATTAGAAATCTTCAAGAGTGAAGTATCATATACAATGTTTCTTAAATTTATGTTGTTGGTGAGGATGATGGCAGTGTCCTATTCAAAAAATCACACTTTAGGAAATATTGACTTAGCTAATAGAAGATATCTTTAACTTACAGGGAAGCTACATAGTTAACAAACAAATAATTTTTTAGGTGAACAATTTTAGTTTTGGCATACTAAGACCTGAAATACTGTGAAACCAATTATATATATATTTTAATATTCAATAGTATAAATACTTGTTAAAAATGGTAAACAGAGCGTCACTTAAATAAGTGTGGATATACCAATGGCATTTTGTATGATACTGGCATAGCATTGAGAAAATGCAAACAGACCTGTTACAGCCCACAACCTACTGATTGAGTGACACTGGAAAGGTTTCAACCTAAAAACCACCAGTTTTCTTTCATATAAACTTAGAAAGATAGCTACCCCTTCTGCAAGGATTGGATGAAGTCGATACAAAACATAATACAAAAATATACTAATAATGGGAACTATTGTTGTGAATATTGTTTTTATTAACAATATTCCCTTCTATATGACTAAATCAATCTTTTTGGTTAAAAGTGAAGGAGGTTCTTAAAGGTCATGCTCTTGTTTGCCCTTTGGTGCCTTGGATATATGTGAAACTATAGAGAGATGAGCAAGGGACTGGCTCAGTCTGAAATACTGTGATATCCCAGACATCTTTTCTTTGGATCAGTGCAGCAAGCCAGTGCTACTTAACCTCCTTCAGGCCACTGTAAAAGAGCGCACACAACTTACGATTCCTCTGTTGCCCTAAAACTACCGTATGGTAAATGTAACACATCTACCTTGTGGTGACTTCAAATTTGTTAATAAATTTTGTTGTTTTTTTGTCATTTATGTATTAATAACTTTTGAAAAGCATGATGTTCTAGAATTTCTTGAAAACATTCAGACAAATTACCTGTTGGATGACAAATTACCTGTTGGATGGATGGAGTGGTCATATTAATTTCTACGATTATTTTCAACCAACCAGTATAATGCTTTCATACATTTTTGCTTTATTCATCTTTCACTAATTCCCAGTTTTTATCATAGCTCTGAAATACATTTCACTTTGAACCTGTAAAGGGAATTATCCACCTTCTGACATTTATACTTTACTTGAATTTTTTCAACTGATTTTTGAAGAAATGTTTGAGTCTATGTGTAGGTGTATCTAACGGTGTACTGGAAAATAGCAACACAGTAGATAAAGTATGGTGTCTAAGAAAATCTCTCACCTTAGTTTATGTAGAAAAAAAGGTATTTCTGGGTAGAAAAGAAGATTGGTGAAGAATGTTGATTATCTGAAGGGAAATACAATTTAACAGAACAGCAAAATTGGATGTAAAAGATTAGATCTTTTTACTAATGTAAATAATTTCCCTGGTAAACAAACAAAATCAAATATATATTTGAATTTTTATATAAATAAAAAGTCAACATTGGAAAATAAATCCAAGAATAATCACAATTCTTGCTCTGTCATCCAGGCTGGAGTGCAGTGGTGAGTTCTTGACTCATTGCAACCTCCGCCTCCCAGGTTCGAGAGATTCTCCTGCCTCAATCTCCCGAGTAGCTGGTATTACAGGTGCACACCACAACGCCCAGTTAATTTTTGTACTTTTAGTAGAGATGGTGTTTTGCCCTGCTGGCGAGGCTGTGTTGCCAACTCCTGGCCTCAGGTGATCCACCTGCCTCGGCCTCCCAAAGTGTTGGGATTACAGGCGCGAGCCAGCACACCCGGCCTTGTCATGGTTTCTAATAGTTAGATGCATGCTAGCTGGAGTCATTATTCTGAACAAAAATGACATATGCTCTTGTTGGAAGACAGATATTGAGGGAGCCGAAAGGATGGGATCTTACCATAAAAGGAGGCTTAAGAAGAAAGAGCCAATAGGCGATGATAGCTTCAAGCAGAGGGGAAGGAGAAACAGATTACGCTTTGCATAAGCACATGAAAAAAATCTTAAAATCTTAGAGCATCAATATACTTGCAAATAATATACAAAGAGGAAACTTATTTTCACTATATAGCAGTGGAAGAAAGTCACCATGGCAGCTTGAAATTGTGTAAATAAGGAGTGTCTCTATTAAAAATAAAACGATGATTTCATTTTTCTAGCTTCTCTTCATTTTTTGTTAAAAAGTTTCTATTCAATGCCATAAATGTGTGGGTGATCATGAAAATGACATCACACAGAGTGAATTGTTAAGCATGATGTCCTCTAAAACACATACTAATTTATCTTATTATTCCTAATGACATTTAGAATCCAAACACGTCATATTTCCGTAATCTGGCCATCCCAGCTGTCTTACTACATTTAGAGCCCAGCACAGTGAAAGTCTGAGTGAGAATATTTGACAGAACCATTCACTGGTTTTCCTCCCTCCCAACTAGACATAAATAACCTTTCATGAGCTCACATTTATGTGTAAAAATCAAAGACATTCTGCGTTTGATTGTTATGAATCCATATTAAGTAAATTATGGAGAGAATGGTATTAAATGAAATTGAAGAGCTTAATGTTAAAAGGAATGACTTAGAGAATGATGATAAACATTTGGAATTATTCATTATCTGTCCAGATAGCTTGCATATCACATGCAATTATTTTAACTTTCTTGTAAGGTTTTCATGGGATTCAAAAGTTTGAGATCCAAGAGTGTAATGTGATCCTGAGAGTCGAACTGAATTTTTGGCTTCAGAATAAGATGCTTTTTTTTTTTATTTCTTAATGAGATATTAACTAGAGATTAAGATATATGGTAGAGAGCCAGTCTTAAGTTGCCAAGTTTAGAAAAAGTAAAAAGTCATAGAAATAGGACAAGGACAACAGCAGGAAGCTTGAGGTAACCCTTTCAAGGACCCGAAAAAAGCTTATTTGAGAAAGGAGACGAAAATTGAAAGAATCCTCTTCACTATTATCGGCTCTGCCATATTTCCTTTGCAAAGAATGGTCGATTTTACTAAAAACATGCATAGGGGACACAGGACACCTACCTTTTCCAGTAGTTGGCGAAGTTGCCTGCTTTTGGCATCCCGGGAACACAGGTTTTGTTCCGGAGCAACAACTGTGCAAATGCACCGCCCATCAGGATCTTGAGCTGAGCTGTACACCTGCCACCCTTCTTTAGGACTAATCTGAGTCTGAGGAAACCAATGGGAAACATAAAACACAGACTCCCGTTACAGGATAAAGAGAGTGTTGGTTTGTAGTATTTCAAGTAAAACACGTTTTTGATAATTTAAGTTTGTGTTTTTATTCTTTAAAGTTATCAGAGAGATATTAAACAATTTACATAGGCAGCACAGCTTCATTCAGTATACCCTCCTTATCAATGTCCAAAACAAGATCCTTTCTTGTCTTTAGGTGCTATATTAGTAACTGATTTTGATCTCATACTATATCCCAATGCTTTTTCCATATTGTGATACTTTAATGCAACTTTAGAAGCATCTAGTAACTACTTCATCACATATGACTAGTCTTTCTACATAAGATCTTCTTAACAGTAAATGGCAATTACTAATATTAATATATTATTTTCTAATTATACTTCATGTATGACATTCTGAAACAAAGTCCAGTTTCAAGGAGGTTTCCTATATATTTAAGGCTTAATTATTAATAAAGTGGAAAAGAGATCATTGATGACATAGGGTAAAAACAATTAGACCAGCACTATTTTGCAAGAAATGCAGACTTTTAGAGGACTTAGAGTTTTTGGCAGTCTGCCAAATTGATTTTCCCTTCTGTGCACTTACCATTCTACCTTCTTAGAACTCAAGTGTGAAGGGGTGGTATTCCAGTTCTACTGCAGTTTTTCTACGATTTATGCTTCTAGATTTATCTTCTGTACCATCCAACAGAAACCTTTAACCAAATCAGTCTGTGTGTGTTGTGCAAGCATGCCATGTTGATTCACGTCTTTGTATGTCACTTACTTCATTTTTCCTGCTTGGAATGACTCCTTTATAAACCATCAATTTATTCAGCCCTTGTGATTTCTACCTGTTGTGAAGACATTGTCTGTGCTTTTTTTTTTTTTTTTTTTTCAGACAGAGCCTCACTCTGTCGTCCAGGCTGGAGTGCAGGGGTAAGATCATAGCCCACTGCAGCCTCCTGGGCTTAAGCAATCCTCCCACCTCAGCCGATATCTCAGCTCACTGCAACCTCTGCTTCTCATGTTCAAGTGATTCACCTGCCTCAGCCTCTTGAGTAGCTGGGATTACAGGCATGCGTCACCATGTCTGGCTAATTTTTGTATTTTTGGTAGAGGTGGGGTTTCACCATATTGGCCAGCCTGGTCTTGAATTCCTAGGCTCACCTCGGCCTCCCAAGTGCTGGGATTACAGGAGTGAACCGCTACACCCAGCCCAGCTATTAGAAATGTAAATATTTCCTATTTGCCCTATCAAGTAGACTCTGTCAAGCACAAAGATGAGCATTATTATTTTTTATCAAATCATTTTTTAGCAAGAACATCAATAGACTTCCAAATAATGTACACCAAACAAATTTATTTTCATAAATAAATTTCAGTGGAAGAAAGTTACCACATGTAGACTTGAAATTCTGTAAACTAGAAGTGTCTGTATTAATAAACTTGATGGTTTTATTTTTCTAGCTTCTCCTGATTTTCCATTAAAAAGTTCATTTCATTATACAGATAGAAGCTATTTTAGTAGAGATGTATTTTGCCATGTTGGCCAGGCTGGTCTCAGACTCCTGACCTCAGGTGATCCACCTGCCTTGGCCTCCCAAAGTGCTGGGATTACAGGTGTGAACCACCATGCGGGGCCAGGAGCAAATTCTTAAAGTAACTAAAGCATGAGCCAGGTTGACTTCTTTCTCCACAGATTTGCCATAGTGTGTGGAGTCTTCTGTCTATAGAGTTCGCAGCAGAACAGACACAATCTCCTGTATACTTTGTCCCAGGTTCCACCTCATAACATACCATAAACCACCACAAAGGTCTTTTTCTTTTGAAAGCTTCAATGATAACTACTTCTAGGTGCTGATAGGCCTTCCAACAACGATCATGAACAAATATTGGGAAAGTTAAAAATTATAAACTCAAAAAACTCATGATGATACCACAGTCATTGTCCTTGATCTATTACGTAAAGCAAATGGTCCCAGACATATCTTTTGAATGTCTTATTTTCTAACTCCTTTTAAAAAAATTAGTTCATAGAAGCTTCCAATACTACCTTTTAGTTTTGGGGGCCAGACTCATTAACATTCTCCACATCCCTTCCTTCTAGCTCTTATGCCTGAATATCCAGTTAGGATAGAAAGATGTACTTAGAATTACACATTATTCAAATTAAATAAGATCTTAGAGATTACTGGGTTAGTTTTTTAATATTATTTTTTTAAATGCAGACTTCCCACAGAATGGAGATAGAAACAGCCTAGCAGAGTAATTTTAATGATATAATTAAAGGTTCAAGTTGAGTAACAGTATGTGATTGATGTATCTGGACATAAGCCCTGCAGTTTTAGCTGGGCTTCTCCTAACATTGGACACGAGTCTAAAATATGTCAGAAAATTAAGGCTTGTCACTAGGATAAATTAAGCTATTGGACAAAGGATGAGGGGCCACCCAATTATCATATTAAAATATTTTAACAGCAGTCCAAACACTGATTATTAAACCTGGCAGCATTAATACTGATGTGCACTTGCCAAGTGTTTGGCTAACTAGTGTGGAGCTCATCATGACAGAACTCCATGTCAGTTGCTCTCTGGAACAGGGGAAGTGGGAAGGGTGAAGAGGGTTTAATGGTCATTTAGCATTTCCCCTGAAGTGTCAGTTCAATAAAACTAAAGACTCCACACTTGTTTGTACTTCCAATTGTCTTATTGTAAGAATCAGTGAAAAGAGCCATGACCTTCTCTACTACAGAGTTACTTTGAATGATCTAAACTATAAAAAGTCACCTTTTTGACAAGAAAAAGGTAACTCAAAAGAGGAAAAAACCTAGTAGAAAAGATGAGTGCTTGACAGTCCTGTGGGTTTTTTAGAGACCTCTGTGTTGGGGTCAGTGATAAATAGAAGAAGCTTTGTGAGTGTTTCTAGTGTTCTCTTTTAGAGAACCCATGCTGGCATTGAAAAGAGAATCAAAACAAAACCAACTAAGATCTTGGATGGAAGGACATATTTAGATGTTTTTTGGATACCCGTAAGAAAAGACTTGCTCAAATTTTAACTTATAAGAGCAATTATTCAGGTGTCAATAAAACATACAATAGTAATAGCAATCATTAATGGAGTTCTATTCATTACCTAGCAGTTCATATGTGCTATGGCTTTTGAATATTATAAAACTCTCATGGATTAGGTGGTGGTATTCTGCCCATTATACAGATGAGGAAACAGACTTAGAGACACAAAGGAGCTTCTTCAAAGTCACGCAGGGAGTATCAGCGAGTAGGGAGGTTTGTGTTAATCTGCATTTTAAGCAGACCTGGGCTTTGTGCTCAGATAGTCTTATTTCAGAGATTGAAACTTTTTTTTGTTTGAGACAGGGTCTCGCTCTGTTGTCCAAGCTGAAGTGCAGTGAGGTGATCTCAGCTCACTGCAACCACTGTCACCTGAGTTCAAGTGATTCTCCCACCACAGTCACCTGAGTAGTTGAGACTATAGGCACACACCATCATGCCCAGTTAATTTTTGTATCTTTTTGGTGATGGGGTTTTATCATGTTGCTCAGGCTAACCTCGCACTCCTGGGCTCAAGCTATCTACCTACCTCAGCCTCCCAATAGAGACTGAAATTTCACCACCACACTACACCATCAATTATTTTAATCCCCTTTCATACGTAATGATTATAACCTTGGTAGCATTTTCTGAACTGCTGTGAAGCTCAGTGCTTAGACCTGGAGGGTACATATAGTTTATTGGTACCCAAAGCATTAATAATCACAGTGATTACTGATGCAGTTCTCTTTGAACCTTTCGTGTTAATTGGAAGAATTAAATGACGTTTTGAGCAGTTTTTAATATTGTAAAACTCATAAAATATTTAAGAATGCTCTAAATAGGAGAATTTAAATTATAATTTTAACAATTGTATTTCAAATCTGGATTATTTGCTTATAACTTAGTTACAAAGCTGTGCTTTATAAATATAAAGCTACTGTATGACAGTTCTAAAGCTTCAGGGGCTTTGTAATAGGAAAGAAGGATCTTGAGGCTTGACAGGTAAAAGTAAAAAATAATCAAACTACCTTGCATTTCAATAGATTTTTTGCTCATAAAATATCTTCTATTGTTTCAGTCTCCCTTAACCTTAGAAATAGACAGTATTTAAATTTACTTATGAGGAAACTGGAAACTAAGACTCAAAGAATTTAAACATGTTTTTCCAAGTCATCCATTTAGTTAATCTCATATATAGGACTTATACCAGCTTTCCCCAGTTTCTAGCCCAGAGCTTTTTATGCTTATCCTCTTTGGATAAATGTAGATAGATCATCTATGTCCAACTACAGGTCCCACTGTAGTTGATGAGAAGAAGACGTACCCAGGCAGGTAGCGGGCATTATCCAAACAGTATGGAAACAAGTGGCCATTGGTAACCCAGAGGAACAGATAGCAGTAAAGGCTCTGCAATATATAGTCAGATATTCCTGTGGAAGGCACGGCAATCATTTATCAGGGTGTAGATGGAGGGACAGGTAAAGTAAGAGAATTCTGATCCTTTGAACAGAAGAAAATCAAGTGATTGAATATTGCTACATTTTTTGTATTATGCTGATTTTCTGGGTATTTCATAAAAAGGACAAAAAGGGACATAGCTACTGAAAGTGGTGTACAGATGGAGGAAATAAAGCCTAAATAAGTCTGTTTATTAAAGCTTATTTGATTTAGAGTGGAGATACCTGAGTGATGAAAAAATCTCTGATAAATTTTCTGTCTGAAGATAGGCTTGGTCCCAGAGACTGGCATGTGGTTTAGCATGCTAATGACTTCAGTTGTGGAGACAAGAGAAACGTGAGGACAGGAATTAGAGAGATGTCGACAGACCACGCCAAAAGAAGCTGTGTTCTGGAGGATGTGTTAATAAAGATGTCACTGCATAGTAGTTTTCTTGCTATTACTTTTAAGAATACTTAGGACTGAATAAGAAATTCATATTCTTCACTGAAGGAAACCTCCAGGCTTTAAGAAAAAACAACTATAAAAGCAAAATAATAATAATAATAACAAACAAAAATCAAATTTAGATTAGGGTGCAGCGGCTCAGGCCTATAATCCTAACACTTTGGGAGGCTGGGGTGGGTGGATGGCTTGAGCCCAGGAGTTTGAGACCAGCCTGGGCAACATAATGAGACTCCCGATCTCTAGGAAAAATACAAAAATTAGCTGGGCGTGGAAGCCTATAGTCCCAGCTACTCAGTGGGGTGGGGTGGGGGGTCGCTGAAGTGGGAGGATGGCTTTAGCCTGAGAAGTCGAGGCTACAGTGAGCCAAGATAGTGCCATGGCACTACAGCCTAGGTGACAGAGTGAGACCGTCTTTAAAAATAAAAAAAATAATAATAATAAATTTAGGTTGGTCACCTCTGCTCATGCCCTTTGGAAATCACGACGACTTACAGTTAGGAAGTTCCTTAGAAGTCATATTTTGTCCCATGTCTTTCCACACAATGGAACATCTCCAAATTCTCCTTGTGTTTCCATTCGACCTCTGAGTGAAAGGGATTTCACTGCTTTATAGGCAGCCCCCTCCACTGAAGAAAAGCAGAGGGGCATGAGCCGAACTTCTCTCTCTGCAGTTTTCCTTCCTTGGCCCTACTTTTGCTTCAGAGTAAATCTACTAGAATAAATAAATCTACAGAATAAATAAAACTAGAATAAACCTACTCTCTTATTCACATGATGATTCTTCTATAAGAAAGCAATGATCATATTCTCTGTCACCATCAAGATTTGCCATTCTGTTCTCTCACCTGGCTCCCCTCCTTAATTCATTCAGTTGCCCTATCACAAAATGAGCATTACCTAAGAGTTTAGGGAAGAAAAACAGAATTTTGGGGGAAAAAACAGTCATAGATGAATCAGTTAAATCAAATATCTTCATCCAGGACTAAAACACATTGGTTAATTGAGGTTAAGAAAATTAGAAGATATTGACGAAAGTTCATTTCAGGGTATTCTACTCATTTTACAGAACTCTAAATTGACTAACTCATCTAAGTAGTTATTCATGAGGAGAAGCCAGCTAGACCTTTGAAAATGTACCAAAACAAATGACATGCCCACAGGTTCCTTCGAGGCCTCTTCCCACCACAGCAGTTGGGCTGACTATTTGAGAACAGCGGGTGTCTGCTGAATGTCCTCAACTTTTTTAATTGCTCTTTCCCGGGGTCTTCCTGGTGTGAAGCCCACAGCGTGAGGGATTTCTCAGAAGCTCAGCCTCAAGGGGAACTTACTCTGCATTCAAGAGACGCGCCAGAGGGAGCCTGAGCCTTCTGAGAGCTGAGGCTTCCTCTGCTCAGAAACCAATGTCTCCAAAGGCTGATGGGCCCAGTGGATAGATTGGAAGGGGAATAAAACAGAAAGAAAACAGGGCCAACAAAAAGGACAAAGGAATGTTTCAAGATTCTGAGTAAAACAAGAGGGAGCTTATTCCCCTAATAAGGAGTTGTATTTAACTATTTACTAATAAAAACATCCTGGAAATTTAAAAACCCCTTTCAACTTTTGAGATAATCAAAAGTGCCCTGTTTCAGAGGCACCTGCCATAAATAGATTTAATTGCCATTTAATGATTTAAATCCTATTTTTCCTGATTTTCTTTTTCCAGGTCATTTGAAACTATCATTTTAAAAAACGACTATGATCATATTTGTATAAATCTCCTTTTCTTAAACCATTGTATTTATGTTAATCTGTTTTTTTAACCTCTGCATATTCCATGAACATTCAGATTTCAAGACCTCTGTGTGTGTGTGCGTGTGCATGTGGTATATTGCAGGCTCATCCCATTCATACTGTTTAAAGTGAGAACATGGAATGAGAAAATTGATGAGAGGAGCTGGTTTACTACTTTACAGCAATACCTAGTGAGCCAGGGAGCTGTCAACCCTTCCATCTAAGGGAAGAGTTTTGCTGGCCCTCCATGTGGAAGCAGCAGTAAGGGTCCCTTGGAATTATTTGAGAGGCAGCAGGAAGAATCCCCTAAGCGAAAGAACCACTTTCACTGCTTTGCCACATGCCTAAAATGCCAACAAAGGAGGATATTTTTTTCTTCCTTATAAATGTAAAAACTTTGGGAATGGTTATGACATAATTGAGAGTATAGCTTTTCTCCAACTCTGTGAGGCAAGGGAGATGAGAAAATATACTTTAAAGGATGAAGGTGTTGGTGTGTAGGAGGGAAAGAAGAAGAATCCAGGGACATGGAAACAATCTGAGAAGGGTAGTGAGAACCTAGTGGGGCACCCAGGACCAAGAGGGCCAATGACTGGCAAAGGCAATGGTGAAATGACTTTGTTGAGTAGGGAGGTAGTCATGTAACTTGGCCCTACACTTGGCTCTGGCATTAACCAAATGGGGGAAATCTGATTGGTGGCTTACATATTTCTAGTTAGTCTCCCCATTTGTAGAATAAGGAGACTGAATTAGATCAGTCGTATTTCCAGCTAAACTCTTGAGAGTCCTAAGATTTCTAAGGAGATATCTTGACTGAGGCAAGGATTTGATTGTGTGAGGGGATAACACATGGTGGAGGTCCAGTAAATGCCTCTCCCAATCATTTATTATCCCACCCACGACCTCTTTTATATTTTGAAATTTCATTTTGTTTTATTGAAAAATATTTATTTAGCACATGTAAGATTTAATTTACACACAAAAAAAATCTGCTGCTAAAAATAATATGAACATAACTGGCTTGATGGTTTCTAAGATCCTTTCCACCTTTCTATCATTAACATTTTATGTTCTTAGTCTAAGAGATACTGATGCATTCATTCTTCACCATGGGAATCTTAAAGTATGAGCACTCATTTGGATAATTAGGGAAATGTCACAGGCATTGCTCTTCTGTAAAGCATACTAAAAATAAAAAAAAAGAAAATCCAAAAAAAGGTTTTCTCCATTCCAGTGAATATCATTTACTGATTTATTATCAGTAGCCATAGTGCAAACTTTTCTACATTTTCTGTTTTTGTTCTTTTATTTTATTTTATTTGCAAAGATGAGGGATCAAAAGTAAGAATTGTCTGTCAAAACATACACATACATACAACAATGCTTTATATTTTTCAACTAACAATTTTTCAATCAGTAAGTAAAGATATTTTATTCACTTGCAAGATAACTAGAAATCCTAAGAGAATCGTGTATAATTTTGAAAATTTGATTCTCATCAGTCAACAATAAAAAAAAAAAAACCAAGCCAATGTCTATATACATAAAAAAATACATGTCAGAATTAAGGTGCCAAGTTTGAAATATAACTCATTCATTAGTACCTCAGTTTGCATTCATTATCCTGCATGAGTGAATTCAACAATGATGTTGCTGAAATCAGGTACTTGGACATTGAAAAAAAATTGGCTCAGTAAATATTAGATAATATAAATCTATGTTTTGTAATTGTTTATTGATGTCTATCTTGCTTTCTTTATAACTCCAAATATCATTTACATCCTTCCTGTCAGGCCACTTCATGCAGGTAGGGAAGAGAATCTCAGCAGTGGAGGCTCTGAGGTTCCATAAGTAACCTAAGGGAAATGAAAATGTAAAAGCAGGTCAAAGTGTGGCTTGTATGTGCTCTGCTGGTGCCTTAAGCACTGGGAGATTCTGGAAAATTATGTAATTATTTGGTCAGACTATACTCAGTTAAGTAACATTGGTTGATAGTTTATTATTAGTAACTGCAAACAGCACTTGGAAATGGAGGGCTACTCTTCTTTTCATATCTGACTTTTTCTGATCCACTGGAGTAACCCACATGAAAGTGAAAAACCCCTAGTTTTGCTTCTGTACCTTTTATTTCAGGGCAGAGGAATTATTTTCTAATAAATTCCTTTTATCTGAATTTGTAAATTTCTATTTCAAAAAACAATAGTTTCCATTTTTGTTTGAAATGTCGAACATGTTGCTCACTGAACGTTGCTTCAAACTATCAGGAAATACTTTGTTAGAATGTAGGGAGGATTAAAAAGCCATTAATTTTAAATGAATGAAGATTATACAAGATAGTCTTGTGATAGGAAGTCTTCATAAAATATTAAAAATACAGGAAGATGTTTTTATCAAGTTAGTTTTCTATTGTTCATGTTTCTTAGCTTTCTGAAAGGAATTTTGGGCAGGCTTTAAATTGGTGAGTTTTTTAATTCATTTATGCTTAAAAAATGTTAGTTTCTTTGAGTGAATTCATTGCAAATAGTCACAGGCATTGCATTCCAAGGAAGAATCTGCTGTAGTAAAACTAGATTTGACAGAATATACTTTGTAGCTTACTTTGTGGGAAAAATTATGAAGATTTTTACAGATATTAAAATAAGTAAAAGAATAAGAAACAAAACATATGTATATATTTTTAAGAATTGCCCAAGCTTCCAAGTAATATAGTTAAAGCTTTTCATCCTTAAGAATTTAATGACTCTAGTATTCTCTTTCATAGCTTATTTCTCAAGCAGTCCATTTTTGGGGTGTAACTATAAAGTGTTCATAAAGAAATATCTATGATGAGAGTTACCACATAGATACCACATTTTTGAAGCTGACCTGTAAAGGAAGAAGCAAAATCTTAGCCTTTGCAATTTACAAACAAAGCCCACTAAATGCACTTACTTCTCAAGATGGCCAAACCCACCGCAGTAACTTACTAAGGTATCCGGAGTCGACAGCCTCGTGGTGTTCAGTCCCACCAAGGATGGGAGAGTTTGGGACATCCAGTTTGAGATCATTGCCATGGTACTAAGCACAGCGCCAAGCTTCAGCAGTGGAAGACTCATTGCTGTGGAGCTAATGAGTTTTCATAGTGACTGATTAGGATCCCAGTGCCGGGCTGGCAGCGGGAGGTGTGACTGCAGCGCGCCACATCTACAGCATGAAAAGAGATCAACTTCCCCAGCTCTAATCACCCAGGAAAGCTTACAGAACATCCTTCCCCCATCCTCGTGGGAAGTGCCCTGCCCTTCTTTTTCCTCCCTTGCCAGACTTTTGCTGGATCATCAAACAAAATATTCTTGATAGGCTTGGTTGGTAATTATCAGAGAGCAGAGGCTGGAGGGAGGCTGAAACTTGAGCTTTCCCAGCTCCACTTTAGTTAGTTCATATCAACAGATTCCATTTCCTCTGGGGTTTGTGTAAGCATAATCAGCTACTTTTTATCTTTCATTTAAAAAAAACCCACACCTTTAAATGGAGGTCTGCCAAAGTGCACATTTCAACACCAAATTTAATATCTACAGATTTCTCTGGGCAAGGATAGAGTGCTTTTAGGAAGAACATGAAAATAAACTCTGCAAATAATTTTCAAGATGATCATATTGAAAGTAAGAGATAATTGTTTTTTTTAAGAAAGTAAACTAAAATTAGCATCATTGCTTTAAAAATATAGTCAAAGATTAATAGCTACTGCTTGTGGCAAACATTACCTTTAGGCATCTTAGACCTGAACAGACAGAAAAGGCAGCCTTGCAGAAAAACTTCTGTTACAGAAATTTTATGTGTTTCCAGTTTTGCTTTGGAGAATGAAGGCTTTGCTTCGTAGGTGTTCAGTGACACAGGAAACTCTGTTAACTCTATTTTCAGTTTGTGAGGAATGATGGACTGATATGGAAAGTCTGTATCTTGAGAGAACATGTGATTTAGTATAAAGGGCACAGGACTTGGACTCAGGAAGTCTGGGGATCTAGCCTTTGTTCTCCTCTAGTTAGCCATGTGACTGGCCAGTGATAAGATTCCTTGGCTTCAGTTTTTTCTACAATATATGGGTGTTGGAAAACATGCTCTACAAGGCCCCTTCCAACTCTCAAATTCAATGATCTGTTTATTAGATTCCATTAGCAAGTGTGGTATATAGAATCCAGGGTTTATGGATAACTTTATTATATTAGTTTCATAAATACTATAAATATCCCACATCCAAATCTCAGGTTCCAAATGAAAGAAATCAGAGGTCTTTGTCTTATCCAATATATGTGTTTTAAAATAAAAATATAAAGAGAGGACACAAAACAAAATATGGATGAATGAAAATTAAATGAAAAGAAATTGGTTACAAAAAGGAAAAATGTTGTTTTGATTTCTTGGGAGAATTCTGGACTTGTTTGTATTTGGAATCTTCAGCCAAAGATGTATATTTTTCTTAAACAGTTTTGACAGGAGAAATAAATAAAATATCCTTAATAAAATTGAAAGAGATACATATTTATAGTGTGTGTATACTTTATTCTCAAAAACAGCTTTAAACTGGGGTGGATGCTAAGAGACTCCTCAAATCTTCCTTGCAACTATTAGCTTAGAATCCAGGCCATTTTATTTTTTCAAAATATATCCAAATGACTTCAATTGATTCTTATTTTTTAACCACAGTGCCCAGAAAACCAAATGTTATTACTTTTCTATTCTTTCAAAAATCATGCCATATGAAAAACCAATAAAGTCACAGTACTTTATGTATTAAATTTAGCAGAAAGCCCTGTGAAATTTTACATTAGTATTACAATGTGGTAATGACAAAAAGCAAAGTGGATTTACAAATCTAATGTTGAAAAATACACCTGGAACTCTACCTTACTTTAATAAAGAAGGGGGGTGTCTTTTCAAGAGCTTAATTTCCAAAATTGGAAGACAATATACATATAATTACTAGATAATTTAAGAAATGAGGTGGCAGATGGTAATTATACTTATTAATGAACTATCAGTTCACAAAATAATAGCATTTTTAGAAGAATGTAAGATTGATTGTCAGGGAAAAACAGTGCTCTGATTTGCAAATTATAAAGAAAGGAAGAAATAGAGAAAAACGATACAAATGGAATACTTCTTGTAATTTTCCAGAGATGCAAATTACTATATTAAAGAATTGAAGTAGAACAATGGTGAAAGTTTATGATTTGGCGATGTTTATGAACAACATAGAAGTTAAACTGTGTTGTTTTAGAACAGGTTTAAACGGCACACATTGAAGTAGAAAAGCTCAAATTACAATAATTATTAGTTGTGGGAAATTAAAATAACTGAAATTTGCAAAGAGCTAACTAGTTAGTACTCTCGTAGTCTACTGAAGTGATATCCATTTGAAAAGTTGAGTCCTAGTTTGCAAATGGGAGAAGGGATTAGCCTATTTAGAAGTAGCGGACTGTGTTCAGGGCAAGCAACTCAGTACTTGTGGAAGTTCCACAAGCATAGTGTGAGTGGTAATGATATTACCACTGGCAATGAGATGAGGCTGCAAATACTGGCTGTGACCAGCTCCAAGGGCTTCAGGGTCACCCCAAAGTGTTTGGACTTTATCTTGTATGTAATTCAAGAGTTTAAAGCAAAGCAGTAAGATCATTAGGTTTATGTCGTGAATCATTGCTTTGTCATTTTTATGATGCAGGATAGGCAGGCGGGGAATGCAGAGAGTGCAAAGCATATCAGAGACAGGAAGGTCACTTAGAGGTATATTCTCACAGTTTGGGCAAGAGATGATGAGGTCCTGAAATAATAAACTGTCAGTGAGGTTCAAAAGGATGAATTCCATAAAGGTTTGCACAACAATTGGCAGTCCTTAGTGACCGAATAAATGTGAGGCAGTGGAAATTACCTGGGAGCACTTTTAGTTTTGGGGTTTGGATGATGAGTGTCAATCCTCAGCATAAGATACACAGGTAGAAGGATAACTTTATGAAGAAGATAGAATTTATTGCAGCTGATATGCATTACCTGTAGTACAGAGGGTCACTGGATGATGATGTGCCCCACACCTAGAGTTCAGAAAAGAATTAATTTCCCTTGGCCACAACAACTTAATGGACTAGTGAGAATAATGTGTCATACATGTATGAAAAAAAAATGGTTAACTTTAAAATGCAGTTTTAAAACTACCACGATTTTCATTTATTCAATTCATGGCAATCTATAAACTTAATTACTTACACAGTCTTCCTTAAAAATGGCAATCCAAAATCTCTCTATCACTAGTAAATAGTGAAATATTACTAAATCTAATAATCTCACACAAAATGTGACCTGACTACACACTACACACTTATTATCTTTGTAGAATTTCATAGTGGATCAATAACTATATAACCTCCAGTTGTGCATTATTGCTCATGGAATGCTGAAAGCTATTGATTAATATATTTATTCATTAGATTTTTTATAGTAGCCTGTCCTTTTTATTACCCAGAGAGTATGTTTCATGATAGACTTATATAGTAAATAATTAATAAGCAAATAAATAATGAGTGAGAATCACTAATAGGTAATTTATATAATATTGGCATGTTCTGTCATTAGAATTTTATTTTTTCTTTTATTTGTAGAACAAAGTTAAATGTTGCTTTAATGACCCTACACAGACATATAATAATACATATTTCCTAGTTTGGGACTGTATGTATGGTAGATGTGGGAAGGTTTCCAGAAAACACAACTTAGGTAGATATGAGAAATCAAATACATGAAAAAAACCTGACGACCACATAAAATATGGTAGAAAATAAATAGTTAATGAGGTAATTGTGACCTAAAAGTTTGACTTTAGGTAAAATGAGAAGAGACTTAGATTGCTTTTGCTAAACAGTAGAAACTTTAAGAAGAAATAGTGTACTCGTACTTTATTTTTATTATTTAAACCAAAATTTAAATTTGTGAATGTCTTCAGGCAGAGGGGAAAGTGGTTTATTAGATATAGTTGCAAAGGTACAAATATAGGCTGAAGAAATTGTTGAAGAAGGAGGAGGAGGAGAAGGAAAAAAAGAGATAAGAAGGAGGACGGCAATTGGGTAGAACACCGAAAAATAAACTGTAATGATTGATTAAACCAGAGTGACCTCTAGAGAAAAACAGTGGGATCTTGTTAGCACATTAAGCAGGAAAAATAGGAAGAGTAGCATAAAATAGAAGAAGGTGGAAGACAGAGTACTTGTGTTGAAATCACTTGGGGAATGCTGGATACCCTGGATGGGGTGTGGTTTGAGAACGACCAGGTACATAAACAGCTCTCCAGCTCCCGTGGCACTTTAAAAGCAGTTTAGTGAGTCGCCCTCCAGATTCTTCCACTTACTAGAAAGATACCATTGACTAAGTTAGTCTCTCAGTCTCCATTTTATTACCTGTAAAATGAAAATAGAAGTACCACTGTGAAATGGTTATTTGAGAGACTGAATGAGATGATATATTTTGGAAGTGTCTATAGTATGTCCAATGTAAAATAAATGGCAACCCTAATTTTGATAAGAAATACCATGATTTGAGCCGGCCAAAAGGAATAGACCAGCTGAAGGAACAATCAGGCCTAGAGAAGGTAGAAAGTTTTGTAGCTTTGCAAAGGGGTAGCTGAGTGGAGCTTGGAGTATAGGCTGTCTTGCAATTCAGTCACCTTGGGTGAAGAGAATAATACAACTTTGCGGCACGACACCATCAGTCTGTGGCTCTGGGGCTAATAAAATCAAAGTAGAGGAAAGGGACTGATTGCTATTTCTGCTTCCTTCTTCACTGAAAAGTCGAAGTAATTACTAGAAAACTTCCATAAGGTCCCACTACCACATCTGCTCACTTCCTCACCTGTGCCCACACACTGTACCTTCCTTTTGGTTGCCGTGGATAAATTGACTGTGTTCCTAGATAAGGTAGATCTCTCCTCTGTGCAACACAGTTATTTTGGACAATCATGCATAATAATTACTTGCAAGCCTGTTAAGACCCAAATTTCTAGGTCTCACCTGAGTCTGATTTAACTTTAGGACAGGACAAAATAGTTTGCATTTCTAACAAGCTCCCAGATGTTGCTGATGCTGCAATTTTTGGCCCACCCTTTGAGTAGACTGCCCTAGCTTATATCTCTCTGACCTACTCAAAGACAATTCTTATTTCCTCTTTTTCCAGCATCAATACATTTTCCCTCTTTAGCAGATCATTCCCAGCATCATGTAAATACCACCATACTTTTCCTACTTTATGCAAACAAACAAATGTTATTGATCTTATTTTCTCTCCAGTAATTCCACCATTTCACACTCTCCCTTTACGGCATACTCTCTTGAAAGAATTGTTTATACTCACCATCTTCAAGTTCTCTCTTCCAATTGCATTTTTGTTTACAACACTCCACTGATACTGCTTTCATCAGGCTACCAGTGACCCCCCAGATTGCTAATCTAGCAGTCAATTCTCAGTCCCCAACTTTCTTAACCTATGGGCAGCATTCATGAGAATTTACTTTCTCCTTTTTGAAATAATTTTTTCACTTGGCTTCCAGGATGCCACACTCACTAGTCTTCCTCCAATTTTATGACCTCTCTTCCTTAGTGTCATTTGCTGATTCTTCCTCATCTGTATGCTAATGATTTCCAAATTCATTTTTTCCCAGCAAACCTCTCCTGTCAATTCAGACCTGCATATCCAATTTTCTACTTGACATCTCCACTTCAATGTTTAATAGACATCTTAAATTGGGCACATTGAAAAAGTGAGCTCCTGTTATGGCTCCCCCAACCCCAGAAAAGAAAACAAAAGAAAAATACACCAAACAAATAACAACAAAAATACACAAGCAGCCATTCCTGCAGTCTCCCCATTTCAGTTAATTGGCAACACTGTGGTTAATTTGCTTAGGCCAAAAAGTTAAGTTTCAATCTTAATGTGTTTTCCTCCACATCTCTTATCAATTCAGTCAGCTAGTGTCTACTTTCAAAATATATCCAACATTCAAGTATTTTGCACCATCTCCGCTGCCACTGTGCTGCTTCAAGCCTCCATTGTCTTTCATCTGGATTGTTACAAAAGTCACAACTTATTGACTTTGTATCACTTCAGCCCATCTGTTATTGCTGGAAACTGACATTATCTTGTTAAAACATGAATCAAATTATGTTATTCCAATGCCTAGATTCCCGTCTCTCTCATGGTCAAGGTCAAAATATTTAGCTTGCATTGTAAAGTTCTACATAATCTGACCTCCTCTTATCGCTCTGATTTCATTTCTTTCAGCTCTCCCCTTTATCAACTCCACTGGAGCCACTCTGGCCCCCTGGCTGTTTCTCAGAGAGAAAGGCAATCTTTTACCTTAGGACCTTTGCACTTGCTCTTCTCTTGTGGAATTGCAATCTCTCAAATATCTTCTCACTTCTTTTTCTCTTTCCTGCCAAGATCATCTCTCGTGAGGTCTTTTCTGGCCACACTATCTAAAATGTCTACTCTTGTCACCTGGTTGCTTTATATTGTCTTTTCTGCTTTACTTTTTTTCTCCTTAGAACTAGTTAGCATGCTATATATTTTATTTATACATCTTGCTTCTTACGTTTTTTCCACCAGAAATCAAGCTCCATGAGGGATAAATGATTCCTGGTTTCTCTACGGGGGTATTTTTAGCCTAGAAGAATGTCTAGCACACAGTAGTTTCACAATAAATATTTATGAGAGAAATGGAAAAATGAATATGTTACTATATAATGCCTCGCCTGCTGTCAGTTTAAAAAAGAAACCATTTTTAGTGTGAATACACAGTACAGCTTATTCTTGCAAAACAAACCGGTACAATATATTCCAGTATTGTGTTTTGCATGTATGTTTTTACATGTGCATGATGGATCTATACATGGGTAATGGATAGTGAAAAGTATTGAAACATTATGCTTATAGTTACATGTATTTTTTCCTTCCACTTTTCACATGTAGAATGCAAGCCCTTTTGGTCTAAGCAAAGAAGTACTAGCTCTGACTTTGATTCTGTCTTCTATTGATAAGCCTCAAGGGTCACTGGAACCCTACATAAATATGGAAGCAATCTTTTCTTCCTCTTGCCTTTGGCTAGCCGAATTTTTCTCTAATAGCATAGGGGTGGTAGAAGGGACTGTATGGTATGTAGAGAATATTTTTAAAAAACCATTTCACTATCTATATGTATATCAAGTATCATGTTGTACACCCTCAATAAATATGATACAATTTAAAAAGAAAAGACAGATTAAAAAAAAAAATGGTTTAGAGAAGCTAGAGATCTGAGTCTCCTTTGAACCAAATCTCCTTCAATTTGGCCCTTGGCAACCAATTAGGGACCACTTGTAGGTCCTAGAATCAGTGCTTTGTCATTTTTGCCTTGAGGTTTCAGTATTGTCTTAAAAGTACTCACTAATGAAAGAATGAATTTAGAATGAAAAACATTTGCAAAGTTCTTTAAAGGAAGGATTTCTGTCTTCTCATCTTTGTCTTCATCTGTGAAGCTGACTGATGCTCTAGAAGCCCGGGGGATCCTCCGTTGGCAGCTGTTGTTGCTACTTCAAAGGAGAAAAAATGGATGTGTGGGAGAGAAATATATTCAGGGCAAACATTTTTTTTTCCCTTTCTACTCAAAATTGAAGAAGTGGGAAAATATAAATCCAGGATTAGTCCAGAAATAAAAAAGAAGAATGCAGAGTGGTGTGACAGAAACCTTCAGCTTAGTCACTACCTTGCTTTGGGGCTTAGGTTCTTCAAATAGGAAATAAAGCTATTAAACTGAATTTCCTATCTAGCCCCTTTCATAATATAGTGCCGCTCTCAAGAGCTCAGTCTCTATCCCTGCAGTCTCACATGTACCCTTTCACTCCCTGTTCTGGCACTAGTAGATGACTAGCCATGTGACCTCCCAGAGCTGTGCTGTTCTCATGTGTAAGTTGGGGAAAATAAGAGATGCTCTTTTGTGTTTGTGAAGATAAAATAAATGGCTACATAGAAAGCCCTGTTTCAGGGCCTGGAACATGATCAGTGCTCAATCAATGTTTGCCACCACTATGCAAAAGAACTATATGCATCTTCTACCCATCTTCATGGAAGAAAGCATAAGGACAGATGTTAGTGACAAAAAAAGCGAAGTTCATCAAACTTTGGAGTAAATTAACAATATGAAAGTTTATCTTCAGAGTTTAAATATTCATCTTTCTAATATGGTTTGTTCATATGGATTGACTTCAAACATTCTAGAAAGAATATAAAATGTGCCCATCCTATGTTTTATTGAGAAGCTTCCTTATTTAAACCCATCAGGCAGGCACTATGCTAAGAACTTTGTATGTATGAAGTTGTTTAATCCTCAGACAAACCTGATGAGTTAGTATTGTTGTCGTAACCAGTTTATAGTTAAGGAACTGAGACACTGAGAGGTGAAACACGTTAGATAAGGTCACACAGCTAATAAATGACAGGGCCAGTATATGAACCCCCAAGTCAGATCCCAGATAGTATGTTGTTAGCTATGCTATCTCACTGTGTCTCATACACACACTCACTATCATAGTTCTGCAAAAAAAAAAAAAAAAAAAAAAAAAAAGCCAATATTGATTTCAAATTTTGTCTTTTTAAAATAATTAGACTTATATGAGTGAAGCATTATAGGTTAGTTATTTACATGCTCTATAAGTAAGTGAGTGCTAAAAGCTAAGCACAAAAATTAAAAGCAACATGTCTTCACTCATTGAGTTTATCTTTGAATGTGATGGAGCAAAGCTCTCACCAGGGAGGCACTGACACTCAGGTAAGGACTTGGTCCCCCTGCTTTATTTTCACTGCAATCTATTTTCAGACTTTTCTAATTCACCCTACTCCCTAGGGCAGACTGAAGTGTTAAATTATTGCCAAAGGCTTTTCTGGAAGAAATTGTTTAGAAAGAGAAATTTTAAAGAGATTGGGAAATTGCCTGGTGATCAGTGAGGAGACTGTTTCAGTGGTTGTGTGAAAGAACAAAATTGGATCTTCAAATGTGCAATTTTCTGAAAAGTTGTTATGAGCTGTTTCATAAAGCTTATCTCCCTCATGGCATATAAAATGTATGTTTAGCGGGTACCAAAAATCTGGTGGTAGTAAACAACCCCAAACATCAAAGTATGAAAGAGGATTACATTTGTAGCCTGCTTTTTAACAAATTCATGCAAATAGGAGATCTGCAGAGTAGGGTTTTATGCAGTAGCATAGTTACACTGTTTGTCATCATTGTCCTCTTATCAATATGTGTAGCAAAGGTTATTTTGTGTTTTGAAAGCTCTGGGCAGACAAATACGGTTAAATATAAACCTCTAAAGATCTGGTGTTGAAAAAAGTCAGGCACTATTTATCACTGAAAGCATCCTAAGAGTTACACATTTTTATGCGAGGTTCCCGGAAACAGTTAAGGTTGGTTCATTAAAATAATCACCACATAGATGAAGCTGTGTAAAGCCTTTACTTCATTAAATTGCCCTTTTTGGCTTCAATGCAATTAAACACTTTTAACCTTATAAAAACTGTTATAAAAACTGTTTCAGGAGGACGTAAGTAACTTAATTTTAAAACAGCTTCCTTTGGAAATACTCATCTGAAAAGAGACCAGTGACTTATGTCTGAACTTATCAATAAATAAGTGAAGGAAAAAGTGTTGATAAACGTTGTCTCTTGTTATTAAAATTAAATAGCTGATTTTTTTCTGTTACTTAATTTTTTTTGTTCTCTTCACATTTTCCAGCTTAATTATGTATTATTTTCTGTTGCCAGAAAAACATAAGCAGAAGTATGTTGTGTCTCTCTCATTGACCTTTAAAGGCACTGATCTATTAAACATTTATCAAGTGCATTCTTTGGGGCAGGAACTGTACTATTCTGAAATAAGATTAATATGAAACAGCCTTCTCTTTAGAGTAATTTATCAAACTGGGATTGTAACAGAATACAAGTGATTATGTATATTGGATTCAAATAATTCCAAGCTTGTGAGTACCTATAGGGATATAATGGAGGAGTAAAAGAAGAGGGAATTAGTATCACATAGTGTAATGGTCAGGAAAGACCACAGTGGAAAAGATAATGCTTGAGCTAGTTTTACAAATTCAGATCTAAATTTCTAATTCACTCAGAGAAACTGACAGTAAAATTTACTACGGGCCGTAAACATAAGATAAAATTTAAGTCATAAGGATCTTGGTCCTATACTCCAAAAGACATTTATATATGTTAGCTCTTTCTTTGTCAATGTACATCTGTTGCCCTAGTACTTTACATTTTCATCTCTCTTTTCATTAATAAAATAAAATAGTGATATTTACCTAGTACATAATATAGAGCTACTGAATGTAAAGAGACTGTGAAAAGGAAGTAACCATTGTCAGGAAAACAGTATTTTGCTTGAGAAGCACAACAGACATGTAGAAATATCTAAGTTATTGGAGAACCTTGCGTTATCAAGAAAATATATTCAAAATTGTTCATGTGAATCCTTTCAAGATTCTTTATGTTACTTGACCCACATGAAAAAATCTGATGAAATGTTTTTTCAAACAAATATTATCCAACAAGTAGTTTGGATTATAAATTTACACATAATAAGTCATAAAATACAGAGCTAAAACTTTAAATCTAATATAGAGGCTTCTTGTCAGGTCTCTGCAAAGAGGTATATATACATTTTATAAATATTACATGAGGAGTGTCAAGCTATTTACCATTATTGAAAATGGATCAACTTTGCAAAGCATTCTAACTCCTCCTCATGCTCTCCTTTCCCTTCTCCTTTCCCCTTCTCTCTCCTTGACTTCCTTCTCTTACATTCTTACTTTCATCCATCTTTCCTTCTTTTCTACCTCGGTCTCCTTTTCTTCCTTTTTTTCCATCCGTATTTTTTCCTTTCTTCTCTTTCACTTTCACCAAACTTTACTGAGTCCTTTCTAGGTATTCTGCACTGAAGTGGGATTTAAGTATGGTTTCCAAGTATTCCCCTGGTAATTTTGATGTGTTCTCATTTTTAACCATTGCCTGGGCCATATGGCTGCAATTTAAGCACAGATCATTGTAATATTTTGCACTTCATATTTGGAACTTTTGATTTACCTCTCCATTCATTCAACACTCCTTTAAAACAAAACAAAACAACTATTTTCTTATCTGAACATTGAAACATGCATGTGTAGGTCACAATTTACATTTTATTGCAATCCATAAGGTTTTCAAGAACTTATTGATCTTAAAACTGGAAACTCCTCATAACTGGTGTTTAATAATCATAGTATATTATTCATGTGATCCTCATTAATAGCTTTTTCTTGCAGGACTGGTTAATAAATATGTCAACTATAAAAAATAAATTTTCTCTCATATATTTTCCATTTCAATAATATGTGCATTAATATCTATTAAAATATCCATATAAGTTAGTCAATATTTTTCTACCAAAAATATATTTAGAATTATTTGAAGAGCAAGGTCTATTTCACAGTGAAACATGAAACAGGCATTTATGCATTCAGTAAGGATTTATTGATCATCCTCTATATGCTAGACACTAAATGCTAGAGATCAGGAATTAATGCAATTTACTCTGACTCAAGATCTCCCATTCTAGTGGGATACTGACAGGAACAAGAAAGAAATATAGCTGTAAGTATAATTTAAATATAATGGGACTCGTAATGTGTACAATATGCAATGGGTCATTGATATGGTTAGATTTGTGTCCCCGCCCAAATCTCCTATCAAATTGTAATTCCCAATGTTGGAGGAGGGGCCTGGTGGGAGGTGATTGAATCATGGGGTGAATTTTCCCCTTGCTGTTCTTGTGATTGTGAGTGAGTTCTCATAAGACATGGTTGTTTAAAACGTGTAGCACCTCCCCCTTCACTCTCTTCCTCCTGTGCCATCCTGTGCCAGCCATGTAAGATGTGCCTGCTTTCCCTCTGCCTTCTACTATAACTGCAAGTTTTCTGAGGCCTCCCCAGCCATGCTTCCTATACAGTCTGAAGAACTGTGTGTCAATTAAACCTCTTTTCTTTATAAATTACCCAGTCTCAGGTAGTTCTTTATAGCAATGTGAGAACAGACTAATACAGTCATAAACCATTAGTGATTAATTCCATTTGGGTGGAATAGAGGAGGCTTCAGAGGGATAGTGAATTTCCATGGCTTCAATAAATTTCCCAAGAAAATCAGGAAGGAAAAGCCATTTCAGCACTGGTGACAGCATGTGAAAACTCATTTCTGAAGTGTGAAAAATCCCATGTTATTTAGGAGATCTGAGTTGCTTGCAGTGGGAGCAGTGAAAAATGCATGATGGGGGAAGGGAGAGAGGAAATAGAGTTGGAAAGGTAGTAGGAAACAGAGGTAGCAGAAACATGTAGCTCTACAAAGAGAAGATTAAATATTGCTACCAGTATGTCTTTACAGAGTTTCAGGGAGAAAGTGATGATACCCAACCAGTTTGCTATTTAGATGAATATCATTCAGAAAAGATTCACTAAATATCAGGGAGTGGGTGAGGAGTTAGAATGCCAGCTGGGAGAGTAGTTAGGGGGCCATTTCAGTGTCAGCATAAGAAATAACAGAAAGACTAGGGAAGAGTAAGAATGGGCTAGGCACATTACACAGGATTTTGTGAATAATTAGATACAAAGATGAGAGACAGAAACAAGACAAAAGTGGCCTCTAGATTTCACAAAATACAATACAAGTTGAATGTCCCTTATCTGAAATGCTTGGGGCCAGAAGTGTTTTGGATTTTGAATTTTTCTGGATTTTTAAATATTTGCATTATACTTACTAGTTGAGCATTTCTAATCCAAAAATCCAAAATCCAAAATGCTCCAATGATCATTTCCTTGGAGCGTCATGTTGGTATTCAAAATGTTTTGGATTTTGGAGCATTTCAGATTTAGATTTTCAGATTAGGAAAATTCAACCTACAAAACAGAAAGTGTTTAAGAATTGTCTGGGCCAGTGCTTCTTAAATATTAAGGTGCAAATGCATCACTTGAGGATCTTATGAAAATGTAGATTTTGGTTCAGAAGTTGGGAATAGAGTGTTCACTTGAGGAGCACATATACTAAAATGGAAATGATGCAGGGAAGGTTAGTGTGGCCCCTGTCCAAGAAATTGGGGATACAGTATGAGATTCTGTATTTTTAACAAGCTCCCAAGTGATGCAGAAGGAGCTGGTAAAGAAAAAAGGAGCTGGTAAAGAAAACACTCTTTGAGTAGAAGGGGCCATGGAAGCCAGCTCAGAGACTGTGGAATTAAGTGAAGTGCAGATGTGTGTAGACAATAAGGAGGCACAACCAAAGCGGGGTTGGGGGAAAGGCCAACTATGTAAGAGAAGTGAGAGTGAGGATTGTCCACAGGCACACATGCTTCTTATCAAGAAAGGGGGTCCAGAGTTCTTGTCATCCAGAGCTAATTGTTAACAGAAAACATTTAAAAGTAATCCATTTTAAATAGGTATCAACATTCCATAGAAGCAGAGAAAATATGTAGTTAAAAATTTATCTTGAACAACAACAACAAAAATGTTACCCTTATCGTGAGGATATATTTGCAACTGCGTGTTAACTCAGCATGAATAATGAAGTCTTAATTCATGTATGTGTGTTTATGCAATTATTTTAATCTCATTATTTAGTTTCATCCCACAATCATAAAGAGATTTGTGTTTGCAAAACACTTCAAGGAATTCCATAGTTTTTTCAGAGCCTCTTTTATTCTTTTGATATCTATATCATTGTCTTTTGAAGAGTCTGTCCCATAAATTTTCTCTTCAATCGTTAAAGAATACATACCTTCCAGCTACTCTTATCAATCCCTTTGCATTTGGTCAGACCAGTTCTCTCATAACACTTCCATCAACTTCATTAAATCATGTATGTGTCTTTTACATGATATTAACCTCCATCATATTTACAATAAATAGCATTAAGTAGTCATAATATCCAAAAATCAGTGGCTCAAGAAGGATTGCCACTGTTAGGCAATAAGGGATACTTTAGTGGGATTGAGTGGGATCTCACTCAATTTAGTGGGATTGCCACTGTTAGGCAATAAGGGATACTTTAGTGGGATTGAGAGGTAATTCATTAAATAAGTGGCTATATAATTAGTGAATATTTCTGATGGCTTGGATAACACATACTTTGATAACTTTAACTCAGGGTTGTCAAGAGGCTTAAACATAATAGCCAGGCACCCATATGCTCTGACGTTTTGATATAGGTAGAAAAGAAAGAGAAGGATGATGCTTTCACATAATTCACTCATTTTAGGGAAGGATTCTACTAACTACATGCAGAAGAGTTAATGCATTGTGTTCTCAGCAGCTACAGAAATTTTTTTTTTTTTTTTTTGAGAAAAATTCTTGCTCTGTTGCCTCCCAAAGTGCCGGGATTACAGGCATGAGCCACTGTGCCCGGAGATTTGATTATACTTTTGTCTGTCAGAAAAAAGATGATCAGAAGATAACTGCATCACTGGCTGCTGCCTAGACGTTACCAGCGTTTGTAGTATCTACATTACTACTGTCTCAGTGAGGCCCGAGTATCCAGGAAACACCATAGAAGGTTCAGGGAAAAGGGAAAGCCTGAATAGTAGCCGATTGGCAGCTGAACAAAGATAAAGCTATTCCCACATGACAGTGGATTGGAAGGTCACGATAACGGAATTCTAGTCTTACTGTCCATGTGAAGTTAGCAGCATGATATGTTTTAGTTTCTTTTGAAGCTTCAACATTCTCTGACTCTCTGCATTCTGTTAAGAGCATGGGCTTTGAAGTCATGTAGATCTGGATTGGAATGCCAGGTTTGTCACTTACTGTGTGACTCTGTGTAAGTTAATTATTTTTCTGAACTTCATTTTACTAATCTCCAAATTAGAGATTATAATATCTACTGATGAAGTCCATCTGACAAGGTACACCAAAGACATACTTATAGTTCAACGAAGTTGGGTTTTTTAATTTGTTGTATGAAGGGAGATTGCACAGCAGAAGCATCGAGCATCCTATCAGGCAAAGGAAGAAACAGGGTTAAAAATAGGATTGGGGAAAAGGTATTTAGGCATACTTAAAGCAGAATCTTGATAGTGCTAAAAATGAGCAATGCTCAAAGTAAAGAGGTTAACATTAGGCCAGAGTTAAGAAGTGGACTCTGGATTCTGTTTCCTTGGAAACTCCAAAGTTAAGATAGATGTTGAATATTGTATTTGAAAAACCCTTATCTGAAACTTTGCACCTGGGATGAAAATTGAGGCTGTTTCTTGGTGTCAGTGACTCAAATCTTCCAGGCAAGTGTAGGTTGTTCCATTTTTACTGATCTGATTTCAAACGGCAAAGCTTCTAATAGTCTATGATTCTAGAGAACAAAGTGTCTCAGTGTTACATCCTTTGGTAAAGTAGCAAAAGCAGAATTGAGGGGTTGACCTCATAGGCTTGTACAAATCAAATGAAGCAATGTACATGAAGTACTGAGCACAGTGCTTATCTTAGAAGCAATTGTTACTCTTACTAGTATTGTTTAGCTGTCCTTTCACAAATAAATATCTCATAATAAAACTGGGTGCTGACTTAATATGACCAAACTTTAGTTACTGAAAAGCACAATTTTGAAAACTTAACTAGCCAATAAAGGGATGAATTCATCCTTATGACCTTAGGTACCCCATGCTTTCAAGAGGAGTCTAGATGCAGCACAATCACCTGTTGCCTTTGATAATACTGATTTCCTGATCCCACCTCACCAGAAATGCTATTCAATAAACAGGCTTACAGGGAAATATGTATTTGCACTTTTCAAAAGCTCCTGCTTTTGATATGCAACCAAATTTCAGAAACACTCATATAACCAAATGACCATGAGAAAGTATTGCAGTACATACACTATTCCCAAATGATCAGAAGTAAAAGTTTAGAACATTAAAAAGTGTGGCATAAATATGATCTTGTGGCATAAATAGATTTCGTTCAGTGTTGCAATGCCCTTTGAAAGTCCCTGATACATTGATTTTTCAAGTTGAATACCTTCAGTATTGGTAAAAATAAATCCAATGTAATTAGCTGCTTTATTTATTTATTTATTTATTTATTTATTTATTTATTTTCGAGATGGAGTGTTGCTCTGTCAGCGCATTGTAACCTCTGCCTCCCAGGTTGAAGCGATTCTCATGCCTCAGTCTCCCGAGTAGCTGGGATTACAGGCATGAGCCATCCCACTTGGTTAATTTTTGTATTTTTTAGTAGATACGGTGTTTCACCATGTTAGCCATACTGGTCTCAAACTCCTGGACTCAAGTGATCCGCCTGCCTTGGATTCACCTGCCTTCCCCTCCCAAAGCGTTGGGATTATAGGCTTAAGCCGGTGTGCCTGGCCAGTAGCTGCTTTTGATATTGGATATTTCCAATCATGAAAAAGTCCTTGCTATATTCATATTCCATTCATTTTCTGAGTTCTGCTTTCTGCTGCACTAGTCAAGATTTACTTCTTTCTGCTGCATAATAGCCCTTCAAATATCAAGCTACTTCAACTTGTATGTTTTAGGGAAGAATACGGCCCAGATTTTTGAAAATTTCTCTTATGATATGCTTTCAGAGCTTCCCCCTTCCTGGTTATTCTCAGCTGGACACACTCTTGCTGGTTAATCTCACTAGGCTCACTACAGAATGATATACTCTGAAACATTCTAGGTTGGTGTGATGAGCCTAGATCAGGAAAGGAAGGAGGCTTATTCATAAAAATGTCAATATATTTTTCCTTATAGAATCAGGAAAATTATCACAATTTAAATATATTATTTTTTTCATGAAGAATTGTGGTTATATAACTGACACAAAGAAAACATTTTTATTCTAATTCAACAAACGCTGTCTGCTAAAGTGAAGTTCTATTGCAGAGGACATGGTTATTTTTCAATTAGGATAATATATATCTCAGTGATAAACTGAATTAAAATTTCCTCATCACTGCACATAATGATTTAAGTTATATTCTTAAATCTCATTAAAGATTTACTATCCCTAATTGCTATTGGCTCCTAGACAATCGTCTTATAGGATGGATCTCTGAGCAACTTGATGCTTCAGAAATGGGCTGAGACTCCATGGGGAGAACAGCTTAGAGGGCACCATTGCCTCTTCTCTTCTGTTTCAGGGCTTTAGACTTTAGTTTCAAATTTAGCCCACTCTCCTTTCTCCTAACTCTCTTAACAACTTCAGGTGTTATTGAATTAACTTATACTCAACTGGTTAATTGGGGAGTGATGTCAGTATAATGTGAATTTGCTCTGGTTCACATGCTTTTTTCCCCCCAAAATCTTTAATATTTTATACCAAAAATAACAAGCAAAGTGTATTATCATAGCTGAAAGCAGCAAGCTGCAGTTATGTAGTCCTTTACACAATGATAATTTGCCTACAGTTATTTTCTTGACTTGATTTGGACAAGTGTTGCCTGTGTTACTCCCTAATTGTGCCTTTTCTCTTGTCTCTGTAGCTCAGCTACCTCAGTCTATCCTTACATCCATTTTTGTCAAGTAATTTTCAACTTGAAAGTTAAGACCCTATACAGTATATTTACTGAAGTATTTTTTATTTATTAGCAATATAAAGTTTTTTTTAGCTGTGTTAGTATGTAACACAGTTACTGTTTTTTGTTAATTCTCTAACAAAATTGTATAGGTTTGAGGGGTCTGCCATAACTCTTCTTGTTCATAATGCATTGTTTTGGAAAGCATGAGGTTTTCCTGAGAAATGTGTATTTTGCATTTTATCAGCACCATGATCAGGAGTCTCCCAACCAGAACAGGCCAAGAGACAGTGTGGTTGAGGGGGTTTGTGAGGCTGGGGTCCTCTCAACTCATCTCAATGGCTGTAAATCCTTTACTTCAAACATTTGTGGTCAACTTCAATATTAGTGTCAATATGTCTCACTGAATGTGAAACGTTAATAGCTGAAAATATGATATTTTTATCTCCCAGTTCAAGGCTTTTAAGATGCTGGCCCATAAAAACAGTTTCTCAGGATTCTCCCATTTCTGCCCTCATCTTAATGACTTCTAGCCCATTCCATTTGGTTTTACCTATTAGGATGGTGCAAAAGTAATTTGCTTTAGCTTAATTCCTTGGCTTCAATTTCTTGGCTCAGAGCCTCAAAGTTGATTAGTATTTCTGTCTCCTCCTTATGTAGAATTCCCTTTGGTTTCCCTCAGCCATTTGTACCATGGACTTTCTGTGTGGTTTCTTGCTTATTCTGTCTTCCCTGTTCCAGTTTTGAGCATTATGGAACCCCCTGCACCAGGCTGATTTCTCAGCAGTGCTCCTCGTTGAAACAGCCCTGGCCAATCCTTAAAATGAAGTTGATGTAGTAAGACTATCATGAGAGAATATAATGGCATTTTTGATCCTGCGGGCTTACTTTCAAAGTCACTTTACCTTCCAATAAGGCTATGCCTTTTCAATCTTTACACCTGCAAAAGCAATCGAGCTATTAGCACAAACCCAGAGTAGAACTCAATCTACACTGCAGACCCCTAAGCCTTTACTTCTTCTTTTATAGTGTTTTTAAATGCTGTTTCACATTCTGGTAGCTTCTCCAAGTATGTGATATTACTCCACATGTGGGAGGATATTGGAATAGAAAGTAAAGACACATTGATTCCTTCAAATCACTGACAGGTCATTCAGCAGTGCTTTGTGCCGATGTACCATAGAACCACTTCTAACCCTACAATCATTAGTATCTATCCTAGCATATCCAACAGCCCCAGAAAGTCACAGCCTGGACAAATTCTTGGAGACACTGGCTGTAGTGCTGTCACTGAAAGTCTAATAATGCCCACATTGGCTCAGAGTTGGAAAACTCAAGGACTACGAGGTCAAAATTATGTAACCATAAAATTATATAACATTTAACTCTACTAGATTTGCTTTAAAAAGGAAAATAAATAATTTTTATTAACATCTTAATGAAGTTACACAGCATGGCTATTTGGTTGGGTGTTTATTGCATTTGGTCAGAATCCTTCTTAAAGAGAAAGTTAGGCCAGTGATTTTCATTATATGCAACAAAGCTGTTTGCCTTTCCAAATGCATACAAAAAACAGCAATCATATTTCATCAGCTGAAGGAATCTATCAGTATGTAGAGCACTAATGACCATCCATTTGTATATTTAAAATATAGTCAGATGAAATAAAATGTCTCAAATTTCCAGAAACTTGTTTTCTTCAGCCAAATGTATTTAAGGAAACACTATGTTTAGTAATATAAATAAATATTATATAATTATTTCTATATTAAAATGTAATTGCTCTGTTGGAATTAGAAGAGCACTACTTTTTTATTTTAGTCAGTTGAATCATTTTGAATAAAATGTATTTGTGAGCTGGTATTAAATTAAATAAAACTGCTTTAAATATATCCATTCTATTTTAATTTTACCGAAATAAAATATCTTCAATATTATTGTTCAAATACTGCAAATTATGTGTTGAATCAATAGATAATAAAATTCTAAAAATATGTAATGCCACATCTTTTTTAGCTTACAGTGATTAGTACCTTAATTTAAATGCTTGCTTCATAAAAGCGTAAGTAGTTTGTTAAACGTCAAAGTATATTAGGAATGTAATGTGCATTTTTAAATCTGTTAATGTTAATTTAAAAAATAGCTATGAAAGAACATAGAAAATTAAAGAATATTTAATACTACTTAATATAAACATAGTAAATTACTTAAATAAGCATTCATCTGCTCATATTACTGTTTTACATATGCATTCTGCATTAAAATTTTTGCAAGTTAGGTAATAATTTAAATGCAATATGTAATATCACTTATCCTTTATTCAAATATTTACCAGGTTTTAAAATATAAATAAAATGGAATGGTAATGGAATGTAACCTCTCTAATTTCAAGTTTTATGTGTGTGTGATTTAAAATATTTATTGGTTTTACTACATGTTGTGCCTGAGAGAAGAGCAGAAATATTACATTTTAATGGAGTCAGAAGATAAGGCCATTATTTAAACCCCAAACACTTGGCTCATTGCTGACATGGACAATAGTGACTTACTGGTCTGCACCTTCATGCAGTCAACGGGGAGAGCATTATGACACTATATTTAAACAGCACATTACTTTACATCCTCTTCTGAGCAGTTATATTGCCTATACATTAAACAGGCTTTCGTGGTCAATTTGCATTGCTATGCTTATTTTAATGATGAGTAATAGGAGGCCAAGAAAGGCTAAAAACATGACCACTGTTGCACAGCAATGTAACAGGAAAAGTTGAACCTCTGATTTATTTATCAAATCTGGAGATAGTCATTACTACTAATTTTATCCTTTTTGATCTTCTAAGACCAAAGCATTTGCTATAAGAACCTCATCACTAACGTAAAAATGATAGACTGCTTTTTCAATATTACAGTGGTGTCATGTTCTTAGTATCTTAATTGTTCTTAACATTCTTAATATGGAGAACTCCTGAAGGATTGTTACCTTCCTTGTCAGCCACATAATGTTTATAAAGTCAATCGAGACTAGAATACTATTCCCCAACCCAATTGTTTCCATATTAGACAGTTTTCTGTTTTCCGAGACAGGGTGAATTTCACAATTATTTGCCCCATTAGATCAGAATAACTCAGTGATGAAGACCTTGTACTCCATGATTAGCCAGACCTAGATGTGAATTCTGCCTCTACTACCTAACAACTGTTTGACTCAGAAAGTTATTTAATTTATAAATATTTCATTTACCTATGTCTATAACAGGAACAAATAATAGTTTTTGCTTCACAAAGTCAGCATGAGGGTTATGCTATGGTTTGGCTGTGTCCCCATCCAAATCCCATCTTGAATTGTAATTCCCATAACCCCTGTGTGTCATGGGAGGCAACTGGTGTGAGGAAATTGAATCATAGGGCAATTCCCCTATGCTATTCTCGTGATAGTAAGTTCTCACAAGATCTGATGATTTTATAAGGGGCTCCCACTCTGCTCAGCTCTCATTCTTCTCTCTCCTGCCACCTTATGAAGAAAGATGTGTCTGCTTCCCCTTCACCAGGATTTTAAGTTTCCTGAGGCTTCCCCAGCCTGCAGAGCTGTAAGTCAATTAAACCTCTTTCCTTAATAAATAACCCAGTCTCAGGTATGTCTTATAGCAGTGTGAAAATGGACTAATACAGTAAATTGGTACCACTGAGAGTGGGGTGTTGCTGTAAAGACACTGAAAATGTGGAAGCAACTTTAGAACTGGGTAACAGCCAGAGATCGGAACAGTTTGGAGGGCTCATAAGAAGATATGAAGACGTGGAGAAGTTTGGAACTTTCTAGAGACTTGTTGAATGGCTTTGACCAAAATGCAGATAGTGATATGAACAATGAAGTCCAGGCTGAGGTAGTCTCAGATGGAAATAAGGAACTTGTTAGATACTGGAGTAAACGTCTTGCTGTGCAAAGAGACTGGTGGCATTTTGCCCCTGCCCTAGAGATCTGTAGAATTTTGAACTTGAGAAAGATAATTTATGGTACCTGGAGGAAAAAATTTCTAAGCAGCAAAGCATTGAAGAGGAAGCAAAGCATACAAATTTGGAAAATTTGCAGAGTGTAAATGTGATTAAAAAAACAAAAAAACAAAACAAAAAAACAGAAAAACAACAAAAAAACATTTTCTGGAGAGAAATTCAAGCCAGCTGCAGAAATTTGCATAAGTAATGAGGAGCCAGATGTTAAGCACCAAGACAATGGGGAAAACGTCTCCAAGGCATGTTATGGTGACCCTTCCCATCACAAGCCTGGAGGCCTAAGAGGGAATGGTTTCATGGGCTAGGCCCAGGCTCCCCATTCTGTGTGCAGCCTCGGGACATGGTGCCCTCTATCCCAGCTGCTTCAGCTCTAACTGTGGATGAAAGGGGCCAATGTACAGCTCAGGCTGTTGCTTCAGAGGGTGCAAGCCCCAAGCCTTGGTGGCTTACCTGTGCTATTGGGCCTGTGTGTGCACAGAAGTCAAGAATCGAGGTTTGGGAATCTCTACCTGGATTTCAGAGGATGTATGGAAACACCTGGATGTCCAGGCAGAATTTTGCTGCAAAGGCAGAGCCTTCATGGGGAAACACTGCTAGGACAATGTGGAAGGAAAATGTGGGGTCAGAACTCCACACAGAGTTCCCACTGGAGCACTACCTATTGGAGCTGTAAGAAGATGGCCACCATCCTCCAGACCCCAGAATGGTAGATCCACCAACAGCTTTTACCATGTACCTGGAAAAACTGCAGACACTCAATGTCAACCCATGAAAACACTCTGAAGTGGGGCTGTACCCTGCAAAGCCACAAGAGCAGAGCTACCCAAGGCTCTGGGAGCCCACCTCTTACATTAGAGTCCCCTGGATGTGAAACATGCAGTCAAAGGATATCATTTTGGAATTTTAAGGTTTAATGACTGCCTTTTTGGCCAATTTCTCCCTTTTGGAATGGGAGTATTTACCCAATGCCTGTACCTCCATTTAATCTATAAGGTAACAAATATGCTTTTGATTCTACATGCTCATAGATGGAAGAGAGTTGCCTTATCTCAAATGAGATGTTGGACTTGGACTTTTGGGTTAATGTTGGAATGAGTTAAGATTTTGGGGAACTGTTGGGAAGGCATGATTGTGTTATGAAATGTGAGCACATGAGATTTTGGAGGGACTAGGGGCAGAATGATATGTTTTGGCTGTGTCACCACCCAAATCTCATCTTTAATTGTAACTTTCATAATCTCCACGTCATGGGAGGGACCCAGTGGGAGGTAATTGAATGATGGGGGTAGTTTTCCCCATGCTATTCTCATGATAGAGAGTGAGTTGTCACGAGATCTGATGGTTTTGTAACCATCTGGCATTTTCTCTTTCTTGCTGCCATGTGAAGAAGGACATGTTTGCTTCCCATTGTGCCATAACTGTAAGTTTTCTGAGGCCTCTCCAGCCTTGCAGAAGTGTGAGTCAAACTTCTTTTCTTTCTAAATTACCCAGTCTCGAGTTATTTATGGCAACATGAGAGTGGACTAATACAGGCAATTGTGAAATAATTGACCAGCTAAAATGCTTAATGTAATGCCAGAAATATATTAGCTTCAAAATATTAGCTGTTAACAATATTAACATCCCCATCATATTTATTTGTTAAATAGTCCCAATAGATAACTTATACTTGACAGAAAATTGTAAAATTTTACTTGGTAATTACAAAATAATCGCTTCACCTTCCCCCATAATGTGGACATATCTCTTTGTAGCTGAAAAAAAAAAAATCTCTGAGACATCAGTAGCTCAAGGGATGTTGTTCATTACCTTAAAAGTTTTCCATAATTCATCAACAACGTCATGCTCACCTTTCTCCCTCACAATGTTCCCGGACACAATTTCAGCTACAGTGCATGGCAATGACTTCTGGTGTCATATTTTTCCCCACTGCTATCACTGGGACTATTGGATATAAAAGTATCCACCCTGAATTAGCTAAAGACAACACAGTTGCCTTGCAGTACAAGTATTTGAGATTCCTAACTTTTCATAAAGCTTATGTAATCTTTGTCTAGCTTTCCAACTGCTTGTTCTACTTCTTCTTCACACATCCCAATTGCTACATTTCTAATGCCTCTGTCCCCTTAGATATTACAGACTGTTAATGGCCTACTAACACATCAAAATTAAACTCAAAATTTATTTCCTCTCAGAAGGTTTCTCCAACTCCTGGCCTCAAGCAAACTTAGGAGATAATGTGGGTCTTTTTTTCTCACATAATGTGGCTTCCTATAGGGGTATAAGCAGAAAGGTCAGATTTATAATACCTAGAGAACTTTTTTTAAAAAATATCCATATGCTGAGGGCTTTTCTTCCCCAAATGCTGTGGGAATGAGTGCAAGAATGTATAATATAAAAATTTTCCAAGGTAACTTTAATAAAGCATCCACTACTTCCTTTTCCTATGACACTATACAGAAACATTGATTCTTGACTTTATAACTCTTATACATACCCAGTCACTGTGCAGTCACCTTATTTTATAACAGTTTAGTTTTATATTTATCACCCTTACCAAAATCCTTGACAGCAGGAGTTTTATCTTTTTAATACCAAGAAAGTATAATGCTAAATACTCGGTAAAAATCAGTAAGTGTCTTTTTATGCTGACACATGATGAATATATTTTAGGAACATTTTACTTATTTTATTGTCACTTAACTATAAATCTTAAGTAGAATAACAAAACATGTGTTGAAAAAAAGATTTTTTAGATCCCAACAGAGAAAAAACAGTCTAAACATTAAAGTTTAAATATTTTGTTTTATAAGAAAGCCCCCAGGTCATCATTCACTTTTACTGTACACAAAATAAATAAGGTTAGTTTTACTTTACTAGTTAATTTACTCATAGTAAATTGTGTAAAAATATTGTGTGGTTTGTCTGACATCTTCTGCAGAAAGATGCATCACCAGCAGTAAGAATTGATAGCTTGACAGGCTACCAGTAGACACAAACCCTAAAATAGAACAAATCCTAAAACAGTTGAGAACTTTCATGTGTTTTAATTTAACAATAAACATCTCCATAGATATGTCACTCAGGCACAACAAAACCAAAGCCAAACCAAACAAAACAAATCATATCTATAATCTAGGTTGTATCAAAAAAGTTAAATTTCTTTTATATTTGATACAAGTAATATAAATATGATTTATAATACTATTAAATACTTTCAAAATAGAATGCACACAAATAAGCATTGATATACTTTGAATATAGAGTGAAACTAGAATTTACATTAAAATTATTTAAAACATATGTATTTTAGCTACTTATGTGCTAGAACTTAAGTAGCACAGAGAGAAGTGAAGTAGTCACATTATGAGTACATAATGTGATGAATGTTGTCATAGAAATATGAATTATAACCGTGTGATCACAAAGTCAGCTACTCACTTTGAGTTAAAGATTTATGAAATATGTTAGATGATGATTGAGTTGAGTATTAAAGAATGGGTGGCAGATTTGTAGGAGTGAAAGCAGAAGCACAGAGAACCTGGTGTGTTTAGGAGGAAGGTAAGAAGGTTCATGTCCTTGAAGCATAGGAAGGTGAAGATAATAGATAAGTTCAGAGAGTTTGAAAAGAGATGGAACTCGCCATCAAGACATGCAAATCAAAACCACAATGAGATACCATCTCACACCAGTTAGAATGGCAATCATTAAAAGTCAGGAAACAACAGGTGCTGGAGAGGATGTGGAGAAATAGGAACAATTTTACTTTGTTGGTGGGACTGTAAACTAGTTCAACCATTGTGGAAAACAGCGTGGTGATTCCTCAAGGATCTAGAACTAGAAATACCATTTGACCCAGCCATCCCATTACTGGGTATATACCCAAAGGATTATAAATCATACTGCTATAAAGACACATGTACACGTATGTTTATTGCGGCACTATTCACAATAGCAAAGACTTGGAATCAACCCAAATGTCCATCAGTGACAGACTGGATTAAGAAAATGTGGCACATATACACCATGGAATACTATGCAGCCATAAAAAAGGATGAGTTTGTGTCCTTTGTAGGTACATGGATGCAGCTGGAACCCATAATTCTCAGCAAACTATCGCAAGAACAGAAAACCAAATACCACATGTTCTCACTCATAGGTGGGAATTGAACAATGAGATCATTTGGACTCAGGAAGGGGAACATCACACATTGGGGCCTATTATGGGGAGGGGAGAGGGGGGAGTGATAGCATTAGGAGAAATACCTAATGTAAATGATGAGTTAATGGGTACAGCACACCAACATGGCACATGTATACATATGTAACAAACCTGCACATTGTGCACATGTACCCTAGAGCTTAAAGTATAATTAAAAAAAACAAAAAGAAAGAAAAGAGATGGAAAGCCTCATAGGCTATAGGTGCATCAACATATTGGCAACAGGAAGTTAGCAAAGGTGTTTATCAAGGCAGTTTGAGCAAATTTATTTGTTTCTTTGATTTAGTCAGAAAACCCAAGTGGTTGAGTGGAGAATAGATCTGGTAAAGTTAGGTGGCTATGGCAGGAACTCAGAAAATTTATTTTTAGAGGTCTGAAAAAGGCTAATGATTGATGATATATTAAAAAGCTATTTAGGATTGATTGGATAGGAGAAAATAAAGAGATGAGTGGAAGCTTTAATACATATATGTCTGATTGAAGTAAGTGCTATACTTTTCCTTAGAGGGGATTTGTTTTTAAAACTAAAATTATAGCTTACTTCTCAACTTTAAAAAATAGTGTCCGTAAAAACTATTTATGTAGCTTCCCTGGAAAGATCTCAGTTGTTCTGGTTCAATTTCATTTCCTCAGAAGTTAGACTTTCCAAGCTAAATGATGATGAATGATAATTATTCTGTAATAAAACCTCAACTTGGCATCAACAAACAGGACGACATGAAATGGGGAATAAAAGTTTGCATCTAATTACTGTATTTTAGTAATGAAGATGAACATTTTGGTACTTTTTAGAATTCAAAAGGCTTGTTCTATCATTTTGGCTTCTGTAGAAATGCTATTGAGGATTGTATACCACTCTATATCTTAATGGGTACAATGCTAAAAATAAGTTAGTTTTAGACAAAAAAAAGGATTAAATTTTAAAATCTTTAAAAACAAATCAACCTAATTTTAATGACATGATTGTAGAACATTTAAAAGCTGATATCAGCTGAAAATTTATATTTCAGTGAATACTTAAAAATTTTAGAATATACAACTTACATTTTCACAAACTAAGTGAATTGCTAAAATAAGATGAAGTCTATCAAAATGTCACCATAAAACATAGCTACCTCAATATGAATAAACATGAAGAAGAACTGAATGGCTTCATAGAATAAAAATATGAGCATGAGAAGAGTTCTGTGTCCCTTTACATTGCCTCTAAGCTTCCCTTTTGTTGTTCTTCCTTCTGCATATGTATATTCATTTATAAGAACACAAGCAGGAAAGAAGAGCCTCAAGAAAATCCCAAAAGTGATTTAACATTGTATTCTTGCTGTTTTATATATCACAATATATTTTGTATGGGGGAAATTGTCTTCAATATATGAAATTCAGGCTCATAAAATGATAGGCTAATAAAATGCAAGCTTTTATATTAAAAATAGAAAAACATACACGTTATAATACTATCACGTTAGTGATTTGTGAAAATTGTACAAAATACAGCAACCCTGTAAGGCCTATAGGACCTTAATTTAAGGAAAATGTTAACTGACTGGGGTCCAGGTGGGGGGTGCAAGTATTGCAACTTTTTCATGGTTATGAGTACTATGTGGTAGATCTAGGTTTTAATTTTTTTTTTTTATTTATAATGTATTTGTTCTTCCCTAGTATAACAGAATAGTTGAGTACAGAGTCTGTGTTAACCATATGGCCTGTGTTCAAATTCTATTCACATCATTTTCTAATCAAGTTACTAGTAGATCTTTTTTTCAGTTTTCTCTAGTGTAGAATGAAGAAAATAATGGTACTCTGAGAGCTACTGTTTGGTTTAAATGATGCAATACTTGCTCATCATTTAAATTTTGCCAGACCAATTAAACACTAATAAATATTGACTTTTATTGTTATTCTCCAAAAAATTACATTTTATTTATTAAAAATAAGTAATCTCCAACTTCAGGATCTAGCAGAGAAAATATTTTGGCTATTAAAATGTAATATGAGTTCAACATTTAGTTATTCATTTCTTCCTCTTACCTACATTGCTTATTATGAGCAGACTGGCCTGAGAGCAGGAATAATCATCATAGCTTTGTAGTCCTCTAATTCTGTAAGTTGGAAAAATAGATAGGGAACTTTTTAAAATATATAATACTTTTACAATTAATAGCGGTTTTTGAAAAAACCTTCTCTGCCTCTTGGCCATGTGGTTTTCAAAGATTAATTATATTTTGGATGATTTCACATTAGAAAGTAAATAGACACATGTCAAACGAATCCAGAGGGAAGCTGGGAGAAATTCCAATGAATATTACTTGAATTGAACATTGTATCCACCACTAAAATGCTAATTTACTTTGGCTGTACAGCTAAAGCCATCCATGTCTGGAATGGAAGATCTAATAAGTACCTTGATCATTTTTGCCTGAACCGCAGTTAGCTGTTGCTATGGCCAATTTCTACTCTGTATCTTCACAATATAGTAAGAATTCTAATAATATAATAATGATAGTAATAGTAACAACAGTGACAAATATTTATTGAGCATCTGTCAAATGTCTGGTACTATGTATGTAATTTTGATGTATACTAAATAATTTGATCATTACAGATATTGAGGCAAGTGTCAACCTGTTACCCACATTCAGCATTTTTAAGTAAGGAGTTTGAGGCTCAACAACATTAAATATCTTGCCCAGGGTCACACAGTGTAACTGGTATTGTTTTATCTCAAGTGTTAGATCTGTTGCTCTGTGTTGTGATACTGTTTGAGATATTGAATGGAAGGAGAAGGCAGATTATCTGCAAATCTAACTTTAAGAAATAGGGGCAGGGATCTAGGCTCATCTTCCCCAACTGGCTAAGTAGTTTCCAACTGGCCAGCTGGAATTTTCCCATCCTGATTTAAGTAATGAGCAGACATTACACTGAAAGTCATTGCAGAATTCTAAATCCCAGCTTCTCTTATTTGTGGATTAGACTTTCTGAGTCACAATGACTATGAATCCCCTCATGACTAACAATTTCATTAAGTAGAATTATTTCTGACCTCATAGTCCTGGGTAAAATCCATTTAAAGATATTAGTTTATGAAAAAGTAATTAAATTCACTGTTAATGAAGAAAAATTAAATGATTCTGTATAAACAGAATTTTAAAATAGATAATCTCCCCTAGATTGGGAGGAAAAATACTGAGATGGCAGCGAGCAATCTGAAAAAGCAATTAAAATACATTAGAGGAGTGAAACTATTTTATATGATACTGTGATGGTGGATACATGTCATTACATATTTGCCAAAATCCATAGAATGTACAACACAAATTCTACTGTAAATTGTGGCGTTTAATGTTAATGCATTAGTATTGGCTAATCAATTGTAATAAATGTAACATCTTAATGCAAGATGTAAATAATAGGAGAAACTATGTGCATGTGTGTGGAATAGAAGGAAGATATAGGAACACTAATTTCTGCTCATTTTTTTTTTTTGTAAGTCTAAAACTTCTTTAAAAAATAAAGTCTGTTAATTAAAAAAATAAAATGTATATTCTAGGACATAGGATGAGTTAAATAGAAAATAAAATGTGCATACAAGAAGTGGTTATCTACAGTCCCTATGCTGAACTTAAGAGTATCATTTCAAATATTCTGTTTTGTCTGTCATCAGACCACTTGCCTCCATTTCAAAGCCATATCAAGAGCTCAAAATATGTATGCATGGAATTGAGTTGGAGAATGTCATCAAGTCTTATACCTAACTTCCAGTAATCTTGCTGGAATTGCCCTGACAGTTTTAAAACAACTACAAGAAAAGACTTCAACACTATCATTTAAGTGGATGTCACAAAGTAGATTTCAGTTAAATAACAAAATGATTTAACTTCCCTTGAAAAACAATTTGCACAAAAAAATGAGGAAACTATTTACATAAATGACTGGCTTGCTCATGCTAAAAGAGAATTCATCAGAATTCTCTGGCAGATTCAGTTTTGCACTCTTAATTTATTTACAGTACTTTAGATTGAAGAATTTCACAACATAAGAATGTTGTAAATATTTAAGAGATGATGCCTTAGATCAGCAATTCCTAAGGACCTCTCTGTTTAAAATTTATTTTTCTCTTATACTTAAAATGAAGATTGGGATTGTTTATAAATATTCATTTCATGGATATCTTCCCACAACTCTCTTCTTACAGCAAGCGCCACCTGCTTGGAACAGCCTTAGAGTGCAAACTATACTAAAAGGAATTGGCGAATGCCAGAAGACAGTGGTGTTAAGTGTTGGCTGGCTTCTTAAGCTCCCTCCTCCATACAGCAAGTCCAAAAGTGCCTAGGCAATGAGCACTCAGAGAAATGGAGGCTATTGGGCCACTGCATACCTATATTCTGTAAAATGCTTTTACAAAATTATTGTTACTAAAGTACTTCTGTATCTCTGGGACGAAAAGTGTCTAAAAAAATGACTCCTACATTCAGAAATTTAGGGCAGTCAATTTAACAGCTCTAGCTCTGTTACTTGGTTTGTATTTGTTTGTTTTAGAATAAAAACAAGTTTAAGCCTGGCCAAAATAAGAGATGATTTTAGCATTAAAATTCCAAATTAAATATTTTCACTTATCTAGCTTATTAAGCTTTTCTCTATTTTACTTTTTTTTTTTTTAATACTCATCCTACCTGAATTCTATATGTTAAAATCATTTAGAAGACTGCATGGTGGTTTTTCCAGGGTTTTAGTGTAGGTTGTAACAAATCACTGTGCCATGTAATTGTGTTCATATTGTCTTGTAAATGTCAGTATCCTAAAGTGGGATGGACACAAGGTTTGCAATCATCATATCTCAATTCCTTATCTAGCTCTGTCACCCTCTTAGGTGCATGACTTGGGTTATAATTTCAGTTTGTCTAGAAAAAGAGAGTCCAACCTATTCACACAATATCTGAAACATACTTGTTGGTGGACGGATCCTTCACTGAGCCATTTTGAAGAACAAATGAGCTTGCGTATGAAAGTTTCTTTGTAAACAATAATGTAGTTGTAAATATGCAAATATGTTGTAAAATATTCAGATAGTTGCAATATTTGACTAATAGTAAATATACAAACCATGGTTATTTCTAATTTGCTGATCATTTGAAGAAGTCTGGATTCGAAAGTTGAAACTTTTAGCCCAGCTGTTCATTTAAGATAAAGCTTTAAGAGTGACACCATCAGTATCTATCAGGATAACGAGATTCCTCTCTTTCCATTATTTCTTCCTCATTCTTGAAGGACTTCTTGATACCAACAAGTTTTATCCCTTGACTACTATTTTATAATAGTAAAGAGATCAGGAGATCAAAATACAGAACGTGTATTTTGTTTGACTAAACATGTTCCAATTTTGTTGACACTGATATTACATATTAGAAAACAGTTTTTCAATGAACTATATTTCCAAAACAACACTATTACATAAAATAAACAGCATCATCAGAAGTTACTTTGTATATTTCAATTTTTGTGAGACAATGTTGCATAAGAATTTTGGAATAGGAGAAGAAAGAGGGAATGATAAATAGGTAAAACCTACTCTAGACTTTTAGTGTTTAGTGTTACTTTCATTATCAACCTGTTTTTTAAATTAAATGTAAGAGTAATTTTAACATGTACAATCTTACTAAAAATGATCTTAGTCTAAGTATTTAAAGTCACTTAGTTGTTAACATTGTGTTTAAATATTTGGTCTTTAATGAAGCATCTTTTTTCAAATTTTATTTGTACAGCACATCTTTTACTAAAGCTTAGTTGTAACTTTAATATCATTATAATAAAGTCTTAGTACTATTCAGATTCCCTTAAGAGTTTTAGAGTTTGCTAGATAAGTATTTTTTCTATTTAATACTTATAAAACTGGCTTAGGATATGTATGGCTGATGGTATCACCTTAGATACAGCTCACAGAGTGAAAGGACTTTAGGAGCATACTCTTGAGACACAATGGGAATTTAAGTGCCTTCTCAACTGCAAGTCCTAGAGAAGCTACAACTAGGCACTAAGACTTTCATTTCAATGCAAGACCTTGAGACTCTGAAAATCGAAAAATCTTTGGAAAGACCCAAAGCTGGATTTATGTCTTAGAGACATTTATCAGAGAAGTGTGGGTACTATTTTTTAATTAATGTGATGGTGGTTAGATTGTTTTATCTCCATTGTTGTGTTAAATGGTCATATGCTTCATTTTTGGATAGTAGGTGGTAGGCAGTGATGGTGCAGCACACCTGAACTAACTTCTCCGAACTGCTCTGTGTGGACCCCATCAGTGCCAGAGGAAGCAGAAGTAAACTTACTATGTAGAGTCCACAAAATACACAGGCACTCATATATGTTGGGTCACCCATTAAGCTGGTCACATCAGAGGGAAGGTTACTTTCATAAGCTGATAAATTTGTATTCTACATCAGCTACAGTGATGAATACTGATGCCATCTGTAGCACTGAGGCTCTAACACTGGTTTGAGATTAGTGGTTATAGGAAGCAGTAGGAGTAGAAATAATGGAGACAGGATTCCAGTATTAACCTGGGCTCATGCTGGAAGCCATTACCTGTGAGCTAGTAGCAGCCTTAGTTGCCATGCATCTTCTGGGTCCATCTTTTGAGCAATGGCAACAGAGTTCTAGGAAGCAACTCATGATGGTGGCAGAAAATCTTACTAGACAGCTCTAGAAGACAGAAGCAACCACAGTCCTCGAAAACTAATGAAGAATTAGCTTTGGTACAAATGTGTGCAGTTCAGATCAGCTATAATTCAGTTGGCAGAGAGCAGTTGTAGAAATAGCTTTTAGGTGTACCTCATCATGGATTTCAACCAGTAATCATTGCCCCTTAGAGAAATCATATGAGCTGCAAAATATTTGTAACTGAACCACATTTGGTAACATATTGACCACCAATGCTTGTGAAAGTTCTGAGGAATATCACCAAGGGAGGGAGGCAGAGAAGGGATAATTTGGAATGAGCTGAATTATCACCTCAGCTTTGAGATTGTACTAAAGTTAAAGAAAAACTATGAAACTTATTCAGAGGATGCCACAGAGTCTCAGTGGATTGTTGTATGACTCTCTTGTCAAGGACTAATGAGAATCAATTTTTTGCTTAAAACACAGGAAACATGGATTGATTTTATTAAACACTACATTTTTTTCTTTCAATGTCAGTTTTTATGACATTATTTATACGTGCTACTGACTATATAGCATAGTTTGAATTTGAACTTCCAAATGTATTTATAGTTCTTCCTATTCTTGATCATACCTCTATCTTATATAAATGAGAAATTATTCCTTACAATAATCATTTTCTCTCAATTCAATATTTCAGCTGTTTTGCTATATCTTAAATTATTTGATGCTGGGCTCTATATCATTTCTTCTTCTGTTTGTAAAAGATTTTTTTGATATTTGTTTGATATTTTTTATGTCTTACTTAATGAGCTATTTTGCTTTTTAATACCATACATTGGGTCTGGGTCAAAAATCATGTATTCCTATCTTTTATCATGGCTGGAATATTACTAATTCACTTAATATAAGTGGATTTATATAGAAGCCTAGATTTAGCTGTGGATTGATTGAATGCCCTTTTGGTAAATGTAATTCTGAATAGCAAATAGCCAAATGTCTTTTATTCTGTATTCAGGAAATTTTAATTTAAGGAAAAGTGATGCAAGGTTTACTTGGTAAATGCATTTTCTGAATTTCATACATATTCTGAGTCAGTAGTCACTCTTTTATGAATTTGTAAGAGGCCAAATAACACCCCAAAATAAAGTTTCTCTTAAATTACATTCTTATTGTAAAGGAAAATAGCATGTAATTGATGAAAAATCTCACAAAACATTCTTTCTTCCATCTCCTAAAATCTGGGATTATAAAAAGAGCAGCTGTACAACAAGCATTCAGACCTTTTGTTGTCAGAAATCCCATCTGCTTTTCTGTACTTTTGCCTAAATATTTAATAATTATGTCTAGACATCTGATAAAAAACACATAGAGATTAACCATTTCTTCACTGATTACAACTTTAGAAATTAACCTCATGAAAATTCATACCACATAACATAATTTAATTAGTTTTATTTTAAATACAGATAATGAAAATTTAGTCATGAAATACACACACACACACACACACAGACACACACATATGACATTCATTTGATTTTAAGATACCATTGAGTATAACATGCGACATTAAAATGAAGATTAATGGTGTTTTGGAAAACTACATGAGTATTGATTATATAACAATCAAATTTTCAAAAATGTTATATCCAAAAATTTATGTATGTCAAAATCAACAAAGCAACAAAACAACACTATATTACTTCTACTCTTAATATAAGTGCATATATATATATATAAAGATTAAAAGAAGTTTTCTAGTTCTGCTATTGTTATATAGTCATATATAGAATATCCACATATATTATATTAGGGTAACTAAAATTTACCAAACAAATCTTTAACTAAGTCACTTTTCATGTCTATGCAAACCCAAGTCAGTAGAGCTTGCCAATCCTGCTGCCAGGGCTGCCTATAAGATAGTACTGATCCGGATCCTTGAGAACTCCTGAAACCTGGAGAACTGCTTTTTCTGCCAGGACAACACTGATGTAAGCCTGACAGGGTATGAGAAGTTAAAGTGAGAGATGGTTGCTATGAGTTTTACATCTGCTTCATTTTGGTGCAGAAGACCACAATCTAGATAGACTCTTGGGCAGTACCAAATGACACTGCCCCAGATGTAATTGCCTGTAGTGAGCAAACCTATGACGGTTTGATCAACCTCAACAAGGCAGGGACAGCTGCCAAGGATGGTGAAGTCCAGGAAATCATCTGGTGTTTTATGAAGTCAGGTCTCCTGAGAAGGAGACTGATCACCTGTTTTACAGTAACAACAGTAAGGCTAAAGTAGATATGAAAAATAAAATTGTCTCCCATTTTGACAGTTTTATCTTTCATATCTACTTACCCCAAATAATCTAGTCAGAATGGCTCTGGGCATAGTTCCTTAGGTCAAGGCTTTGGGTAGTAGTTTGTTTACCAAAGACCTTCTTGAGTGAAGATAGGAAGGAACTAAGACATGACCAATGAAGATCAAGTGAGCCTAAGGTTAATTCTATCAGCCAATCTTACTCTGCAAAACTGTCCCAGGTGGCTGTCATTTTTCCAGTGGAATAGAAGATGAAGGTAACTGGTATTACAGTTTTAAAAAAATCAATGATTTTAGCTTGACTCCTGGAGGAGCCTGGTTAATATCAAACCTGAATATTTGCCTGCTTATATTTACTGTTATATATATACTATATATAATATATATACATATATACAATTTCTATACTATATATACACATATATATACACACACATATGATTCAAAAATATGGAAATTCAGATTTCTACTTCCAATTAAAATAATATAGTCATAGAATATTTCAAGCCATTTCTTTTTTACTTTTTTTTTTTTTTTTTGAGACGGAGTCTCACTCTGTCGCCCAGGCGAGAGTGCAGTGGCCGGATCTCAGCTCACTGCAAGCTCCGCCTCCCGGGTTTACGCCATTCTCCTGCCTCAGCCTCCCGAGGAGCTGGGACTACAGGCGCCCGCCGCCTCGCCCGGCTAGTTTTTTGTATTTTTTAGTAGAGACGGGGTTTCACCGGGTTAGCCAGGATGGTCTCGATCTCCTGACCTCGTGATCCGCCCGTCTCGGCCTCCCAAAGTGCTGGGATTACAGGCTTGAGCCACCGCGCCCGGCCATTTCAAGCCATTTCTTATTCCACTGTGGTACAAGCTCCCTAAGTGGCAGGAGGAGTACCTCCTACTGTATAATTCAGAATCCCTTCCTTCCTTACCAATGTGTGTCTGTGACATACCCTTAATGTCGTTGATAATGTCCAATTATGTGTTTCACTGCATCACTTTTCTAAGGCATATTCTAGTTACTTGGCTTTCCCACCTGGGTACAATATCAATTTTAGTATAATTACCTACCTCTCTTTTTCTTGCCAGAATAGTATGAAAAAGAACTGATGTGCAATTAATAATTATTATATCTATTTACATACATATAATTGCATTTTTGCTTTCTCAAGAATGTATACTTTTAGAGTTACTGTTTACATGTGTAAAAGACAAACATCTTCAGAGTTAAATACATCCACAACATTCATAATATTTAGAATAATAAACATTAAGAGTAAAGGACAAGAGAGCAGGTTCCATCTGGCCTTCCAAAGGGAAATAAAAACTTGCTATCTTTGTTTTTTTTTTTTTTTTTTTAAAATCCTGATCTGTATTGATTCTCACCATCTTTTAAGCCACTATCACCAGGAGTCTTGAAAATACGGGAGAAAGTTTGGGCTTATTCATCAACGTTCGTTCACAGCACCATCAATGATCTAGAAGAATCTGCACTTTCTTTGACTTCTTAGAGCTTCTGTTTTCTATCCCCATCTATGGACTTTCTGGAGCCCCAGACCTCTCCCAACATCCTCTCCAGTTTCCTGGTCCCCTTGGGATTTCCCTCCTTACTAAGAAAAGTCATTATATGAGAATTTAAAGTAAAAGGAAGGTGAGGAATCTAAAGCTGGAGAATTTAGTGCCAGCAAAGGATGGTTTAATGTTTTCCAAAAGAGATTGACTAAAAATGGGGTTGTTTGTTTTTTTCTTGTAAATTTGTTTGAGTTCTTTGTAGGTTCTGGATATTAGCCCTTTGTCAGATGAGTAGATTGCAAAAATTTTCTCCCATTCTGTAGGTTGCCTGTTC